>NC_080024.1:51224772-51527803 GCF_030020395.1 Manis pentadactyla
GAGAATAAGTAAGATAAACTCCACAGTGCTATTCAGTTAGGACTGGATTGGATGGCTGTCAGTCCTTATAACATTGGCAGGTGATTGATGCTTCTAAAAGTTTTACTCCAAAGCAAGATTTAGTTACCGATAGCAAGTTACACTAAGACAGGCACTGGATGTTTTGCATCTATTCTTCAACTGGACTCTGGTGATAATGAATATAGGAAAGCCAGATTTGATCTCAGATAGTATTCATATACGTGTAAGGTTTTCAGACATGAAACTTTACTTTTAATAGCACATAAATAATTAACATAACTTTGTAGAAGGACAGAAGAATGTGGAAAAATAGAAAACTAACTGCAAATGACTATTAGCATAAAAAAAGAAAGTTTCAGGGATGATTTCTGTCACATCAGTAAACCTCAGTCCCAGTAAGATAAAAGCAGTTAGCAGGTGCAGTTGTATGTGTAGACGGAATTCCACATGATTTGATTAGTAAGGTATCACCAAATCTGTGCTTTGTAAACATCTCCTGTTTTGGCCTCGAACTAAAACTTTCATCTGGATCATGGAGTTGTTTGCTACATTACACATAAATAATTTTGAATATTCTAAATGAATGCATACATTTACTATTTTTGTTTCTTTAAAATTTATTGACATGTATAACATGTGAAATGATTCATAGTCGTCTAAAAAGGAAAGATATGAGAATTGGATCATGATCTTAGCACATTAATGACTATATCATACTAAAAAGGACTAATTAGCATTCTGCTATTTAAATAATGTAAATAATCTAGTTTGGAAGAATTGACATTGGCTAATGGGAGTTAATAATACTGCTTCAATTTTTAAATACAGTATTTTCTATTACTCCATCATTTTACAAAAACAAATGACAGGTTAACATTAAAATTTACAGAAGAGGTTACTCACTAATAAATTACTTGTATTTTTAATTTTTTTACATTTTTCTACTATCAGAGGAAGTCTAAGAACTTCACATAGATTCATCACAATATAACTCCATGTTTCCTATTTTATTTTATGTATTATTTTTTCCATCCTTGTCTTTGATGCAGTTGAATGGTCAGTGATGTCTATCAATGTAGGACTCCATGATAAGGTAACTTGGATTAGAAGGCATAGCTGTCTAAAATAACCTATCACTAACTCAAAAGACATGCCACTGAGTACAAGCCTAGAGAAAATAGGAAGGGACTGTCCTGAAAATTTGTCTGTCTCTGGAAAATGCATTTCTGAGGGTTTTCCATCATGAACTAACCTTCTATTTCCAGGTGAACCACATTTTCTTAATGCAAATTGGAGCTATACAAATTTAAGTGTCTGAAGGCTTTAATGTACATTGAGTATTATTTATTTTGCAGTGCTTTTGTTTTAAAGCAGAACTGGGGACTGAACTGCAAAAGGCTAGAAGAAAATAAAGTATGACAATGCATTCAAAGCTGAAAGTTAGTAACTGATAAAGAAAAGAGAGTCATTCAATATGATTTTTAAAAGCTTAAGCCCACTATTTGAGTATTGGTATGCAAACTCCAATGATCTAACACTTTAGAGAGAAAGGTCATACTAGGTGCCTATATTGAAAATTCACTTCCTTTATTCTCTGCATTCAAAACATGGATTGTGTCCTTTTTTCAACTTCAAAACTTTTAGCATTATTCAGCAATTTTTAAAATTGCTCTAGAACTTCTTCCAAATGACTTATTTAAATCATTTCTTTAAGTCCCTCTATAACTCACAATCATTCTCATAGGTGTTTGATTCTTGGTTTATTTTGAAATTTAAATATGCCAGGTTAAATTAAATAGTATCCGAATTCATTAGTATTTAAGAAATTGCTCTCAGTCTGACATCAGACCAGTGTTTAGAGATATAACTCATGCAAATATTTTATATTACATGTGGTTTCGTCTTATACATCTGTCACACACTCTTTTTATCAACCCCTCTTCTGCTTTCTTTAAAATCACACTTTTGACAGAGCATTCAATTGACCCAGCAGTTCCCTGTAACTAAATCACGTCTCTGTTCTTACAGTAATAATCCTCACATGAATAATTAATTTATCTAATTCTCATCCCTAGACCCTTCTTTGTTTTCTGTAGCTTTCATTCTAACCTGCACCATTGAGTTCTTCCTCTTAAACAGCACTGCTGTCTTATTAGTAGCTAAATTGAAAGAAAATCCTACCCAACTCAAATTTATTTAGCATGATTAATTATCCCTCATTCATTATATGATGTATTTTATCTTACTAATTTTCTACCTTATTTCTCTTACTTGTCTCTGCATTATTCCTCTGTTCTTTAATTGCAGACAACAACCAATACTCAGTTATCTTTCTATAATTTATTTTTCAGAAAAATTCAAGTCTCAACTAATTATAAACTCATATTATTCCCTAAGTCTCCTTTAGAAAATTTATACTGGTACTGAAACAGTATACATAGCTTCCCAATGCCTCTATCTTGAAGTGACTTTTGATGAATTTCTCTCATTTATCGATTATATTTATCCAAATGTAATTTTCTCATACCCATGACTCTATTTAATTCTATTTATATCACTGTCTGAAAGCTATTTGAGACCTTAATCATGTCATACCTGCTGACTGGATCTTTTTCTCTCCCCATATCTATCCATTCTATATCACTATACAAAATATTGATTATACAACATGACTATGCTACTTAAAAATACACAATTTACTTAACCTCTCTCAGCCTTGATTTCCCAAAATGGAGATATTATTAGTATCACCTCATTAGGTTGTTTTTGTATTATATAATTGAAAAATGTAAAATACTCTGGAAACTATCAATATACATTAAATATTCAATAAATATTAACTTTTGAAATTATCAGTGAATCTTTAAAATAAATAACACATTTTCTACATTGTGGAAATGCCCATTGTACTTCAGGATATCTACCTTTTTCTGAAATAGTTCTCAAGTAGACTAAACTGACAAATCTATAATATTGTGACAAGTTTGTGGTATGTCAATGTGGCTAGGTTCTAATAGTGTTATGGAAAACCTGGACTTTATCGCTGATGAAAGAACCAAGCAGCACTTGGAGTTCTTAGAGGGTGGAGGTTTATTTTACACTGGGGGCTCAGAGGAGAGTGATCTCCAAAGGTATGAGCCCCAAGAACAGCAGGGTCATGCCTTTTGTACATTTATTGAAAAGCTAGGGGGGAGTCAGCACCCAGGGACCGTTGCAGTGGGAGTTATTAGGTTACTATAGGTATATTCAGGGTGCTAGTTATATTTTAATCTATTTCTGTAAAGGTTACCCAGACACTGTATTATAAACTAATGGGCTTCCATGACTGTGATCAACAAGCTGTTCCATACCACTGAGTCCTGGTGGGGGGATAATACATTGTTACATTGTTTCAATCCAAAGCACCCAAACACCCAAGCCACCTTGTGATTTCTCTACATTCCTGAAGCCTTAACAGAAACCCTGTTTCCTTGGCTTCCTTGGCTTTCCACCACATCTGCCAAGAGGGGGAGGGATTTAAGAACTTTCTGAGTATTTCCTCATTATTCCCCACTCTGATGTCCCTTTAAATAATTCATTTTAGAGGGCATAATCTTGGTTTATGATAGAATATTCCTGATGACAGTGTAAAATTGTTCAATGCAAGATGCTCATGTCCCAATGCTGTTGGAGCAATTAGGCACAGCCCAAGCAGGTAGAGAGGCAACATTATAGAGAAATACTGGGGAGAAACCTGGGTTGGAGATGTGTGCAAGTTAGGCTGACGCCCGAGACTGATGTTAAGAGAGGCAAGCAAGTGCAGCAGCACAACCTCTGATTACCCAATAAACTATGGAAAGGGCAACTCTGTGGGGGACAGTCTAATCAGAAGGGGCAGCAGCAGAGAGTCTAATCCCCAGGATAAGAGATCCCACACTGGCAAGGGTCAGGATCCATGGTTGCAGGTGTTCATCAGTCAGAGGGCTCTCATCAGATGCGGAGGTGGAGGGGGTTCTTGTGGTCTAGCTGGGCTCTCCACTGATGTATTTCTTTGTCAGAATGATGAGCCTTCTTTACTCTGGAATCATGGACCCATGGAGTGATGCCTGAAACCTTAGGGCAGTAGGAGTACTTAGAACTACAATGTGGGGTCCAGTCTGTTGAGGCTTAAAAGGGTCCTTTTTCCAATCTTTGACCCAGACTGAGTCCCCTACTTGGAAGGAATGTACTGGGCTCCCCAAAGAGATCGGGGCTCTTTCTATGGTATATTGTTATAGCTCATTTAGGGTGGCTCCTAAGACTTGGAGCTATTCCATTACTCTCTTATCTCCTATTTGGTGTAGGTTCCTTGGAAAGCTTCCTAGACATGGGTGGGGGCATCCAGACACTAATTCAAAAGGGGAAAAGCCTTGTGCTCCTAGTGTGCAGTGGGCATGCAGGAGAGCCTGGGGTAGTAGGTCCAACCAAGGGAGGCCAGTATCCTACAGAACTTGGCTATCATTCCCTTGAGGGTGTGATTCATTTGCTGCACTTACCCTGAACTGTGGGATCTGTAAGCAGTGTGGAATTTCCAGGTGATGTTGAGAGATTTAGTTAAGATCTGTACTGCATCTGCTACAAATGCAGGTCCATTATCACTGTGAATTGTACAAGGTAGGCCAAACTGGGGCACAGTCTCCCTCAGGAAGACTTTGGCTACCTCCCGGCTTCATTCTGTCCTGGTCGGGAAGGCTTCAACCCACCCAGAGCATGTACACACTATTAGTAGGAGGTACCTGAGTCCTCTGCTTGGCTGGACATCTGTGAAATCTATTTCTAGGTCTTCAAAGGGGGCAATTCTTGCCCTGTCAACACCTGGCAGGGGTCGCAGTGCAGATTGAGCTTTTTTTCTGGCACAATTCATGCACCGCTCACTTGTTGCCTGACACAATACTGGCAACTGGCTGATGTAATATTGCTTTTGGAGGAGGGCTTCCAGGGCAGTCTTTCCTAGGTGGGTGAGCTGATGGTACTCACTGACTTGATGCCTTCTGGTTGCAGGTGGAAGAAAGATGTGTCTGTCACGCAGCACCCACCACCCTTTCTCAGTTAGGGTGGCTCCTTCAGCCATGGCTCAGTTTTTTTCTTTTTCAGTGTATTTGGGTGGAGGGGTCTCCACTAGAGGTGTTAGGGCCATTTACCTGTCTCCTTACTGGCTACTGCCAGACGATTTCCCTGTATTATAGGGTCATTTTCCTTTGGCGTCCTTTGCAA
The DNA here is from genome assembly GCF_030020395.1 of Manis pentadactyla. NCBI lineage: Eukaryota > Metazoa > Chordata > Mammalia > Pholidota > Manidae > Manis > Manis pentadactyla. Next base: position 51,230,026 of record NC_080024.1, read on the forward strand.
TGTAGAATTCTACCTCTTTTGGGAGCCAAACAGCCTCGAGGAGTTTTAATATCTCTTCCTTGGTTTTGATTGCCTTCCCTGCTGCAGTGAGGAGACCTCTTTTCTTGTTGATTGCTCCATGTATGTGTACAGTGCAAAGACATATCAGGAGTTGGTGTATTGACTCGCTTCCTTTTGCTGGTGGTGAGGGCTCAGATTAAGGCATGTAATTCAGCCTGCTGTGCTGACCATCCAGCTGGTAGGGAAGTACCAGATTTGTTGCTGGCAGATTTGTGCCTTTTTCCATGAGACTTGGTATCCTGAGTCTGACAGGAGATGCAGGAGGGCCTTCGTGTCCTCTGTACAGTTCTCTTGGGTGTCACTGGCAAGGAGGAGGTCATCTATGTACCGAAGGAGGGCACAGCCTGTGGCTTTCCTTGGAAAGCTGGTGAGGTCTGTGGTTGATGCTTCTCCAAAGAGTGTGGGTGAGTTCTTGTGCCCTTATGGAAGCTGCATCCATGTTAACTGCATCTGCTGCCCCATATCTGCTTCATTCCATTCAAAGGCAAACAAGGGCTGACTCTGGAGGGGCAGCTGAAGGCAGAAGAAGGCATCCTTTAAGTTGAGGCAAGTGAACCATTTGGCAGACCCCAGGATCTGGCTGAGGAGAGTGTATGGGCTTGGGACCACCGGGTGCAAAGAAACAGTTACTTTGTTGATGGCTCACAGGTCTTGAACCGGTTGGTACCCTCCTCCTGGCTTTTTGTCTGGTAAGAGTGGGGTGTTCCAGAGCGACTGATACTCAACTAGATAGAATGCCTGCTTCTTTGAGTCTGATGTGGTGTTCTTGGATGCCTGCTTCCACTTCTTGTGAAAGGGGGTACTGCTGCTGTCCCTGTGGCTGGGCCCCCGGAGTCAACTCTACAGTGACACGGGCTCAGCTATGGGCCAGTCTGGGTGGGTTGTCTTCAGCCCATACTGAGGGAAAGGCAGCTCTGAATTCAGGTGGGCTACTTGAGGGGCCTGGGCACAGAATAGCCTCCATTGCTCTTCTCTGGATGTCGTTATTGCCAGAATGAGGGACTCTGGCTTTTCTTGCTCTGGATTTAGTTTGAGGCTTGTGTAGAGAAATTTATGTTGGACTTTGTGGCCCCCAAATTCACACTGATGGGCTTGGCAGAAGTGCTGCTGAACTGCTTCTGTCCCAGTGTCTCCAAGAATAGTTGCAGTCCTTCTGCTGAAGGGGGATAAATGGAAGGTGACCACAGAGTGTTCCACCCCTGTGTTGACCATAAAGTTCATGTTTTGGTCCCCCACTTTCATTTTGACTACAGGCTCAAGGGGGCTGAGAGTTAGGGAGCCCATCCTTGTCAATCTGAGTCTGTTCCTGCCAAGCCAATGAGCCTTTCCCCAGGAGGTTCTTCCCAGTAACAGATGGTCTTCAGGGCTTTTCCTTGGTTGGGGCATTCATTTTTTCAAAGCCCCTTCTCTTTATAGTAAGTACACTGGTCCCTGGCTAGGGGGATTCTAGTCTTTCCCTCTCTTGGCAGCCAGGTCCTTCTTGTGTCTATTCTGAGTATGACAGGGTGCTGTGCTTCCAACTGAGGAGGTAGTAAAGCATGGACCAGCCAGGCTGTATGGTTCCATCTTCATCACGCCTCTCCGGCTCCCTTGTCTCTCATACCAGCATCTGAAGGGCACCTGCACCCTCTCGAGGGTGCAGTCTGGCTGCTGGTCTGGGGAAGAGTGCATCCGCCAGACCTGGAGGCGGTGGAGAGAGCAATAGTGGCGGAGTGCCAGGGACCGAGGGGCTGGGTGCTGATGGCCTTGGGGGCACATAAGGTGGGGGCAATATTGGTTCTTCCTCTGGATCACCCGCAAAAATCTGTTGGTATTTTGTGGGCTGCTTTGTTGAGGCAATTAAGACACTACTTTGTCCCTGCATGTTGCAAGCAAATTGCACCCAATGGGGCAACTCCAAACCAGGAGTCAATTTATGATCTGGGTGACTTGGATCTCCAGTGATGACCCACCAGACTCAGAGAACTGTTGGGACATCTAGGGTTCCTTCTGGAGGCCATCTTACACCAGAGGTGCGTCATTTGGATTTACACAGGGTTTTTAATTTGCTGGGGGTCAATTTTACTCTGTAGTTCCCCAGAAATCCCTTCCAAAAATTTTTGATCATGGTGTCAAGAACTGTAGTTTTGCTGTGTACTGACCCCACGATGTGTCCGTGAAACAGTGCTGCAACAACAGGCAAGGGAGGGGGTGCCCCCTTCAGACAGGAGACCTGTCAGATGCCCATCTGTTCACTCTCCTCTCAGAGAATTTGGTCAGCCTTGACTAGGTGCACCTTTATAAGACCCAGGCCAAGGCAGCTGAAGCTGAGTCACCATTATGTTGTGGTGGCCGACCACATATACAGCAAAGGGCCCACTCAGATTCCATAGTGCAGGCCTTGGAATCACAGGTTCAGTGCAAACTGAGTGGTTTCAGTTGCTGTGCACACTCACTTACATATTCAGACCAGATTTTAAACATTCCCTCCCTGTGAATTCCTACCTGTGAGGTTTCTAGGAAGTCTCCAGGAGGTGAATAAGCTCCCGTTCCATCCTAAAGGGTGGGAACTGGCTGGGTCAGAGGCCCTAGGTCCTTACTGTCATTGAAAATCGGAACCAGTTCCTCACCCGCCAAGCATCCTTGAGTTCAGCAGGAACAGTGGGGCAGGGCTGGCCCAGGCGACCGGGCAGGAGACTGCTGAAAGATCAGGCAGGGTGTGCTTTTTCCGTTGCAATTGTCTGTTCTGTCACTGCCCCACTGTTGCCCCAAACCAGTGGCAACAATGGACAGTGCAGTTGGGTTTCCCGGTCAGGGAACCAAATGTTACGGAAAACCTGGACCGGATCACTGATGGAAGAACCAAGTGGCACTTAGAGGTCTTGGAGGGTCGAGGTTTATTTAACACTGGTGGGCTCAGAGGGGAGTAATCTCCAAAGTTCTGAGCCCCAAGTACAGCAGGGCCATGACTTTTATACATTTACTGAAAAGCTAGAGGGGAGTCAGCACCCAGGAACCGTTTCAGTGGGAGCTATTAGGTCACTACAGGTGTATTCAGGATGCTAGTTATAGTTTAATCTATTTCTGTAAAGGTTACCCAGATACTGTATCATAAACTAATGGGTTTCCATAACTGTGATCAACAAGCTGTTCCATACTAGAGTCCCCATGGGAGAGGGGGATACATTGTTACATTGTTTCAATCCCAAGCACCCAAGCACCCAAGCATCTTGTGATTCCCCTACATTCCTGAAACCTTAACAGAAACCCTGTTTCTTTGGCTTCCTTGGCTTTCCACCACATCTGCCAAGAGGGGGAGGGATTTGAGAAATTTCTGAGTATTTCCTCATCACTAGGATCCCCAATTGAAGAGGTTTTGCAAATATTATTAAACTCCTTAATGAGTTGACTTTATCACGGGTGGGCCTACCTAATCAGGTGAGCCCTGGTAATGAGGCCTTAGCCCTTTCCTGTGTTCAGAGGCTCTGTAGAGCCTGTGCCCATGGGGTTACAACCTTCTAATGATCTCCTAATTTCCTGCCCTGCAGATTTTGCATTAGCTTTGCTAGACTCCGCAGTTGCAAAAGTCCACTCTCTGTGTACACACACACATACACACACACACCTCCTACTGGTGGACTCTCTTTCTCAAAAAATCTATGATCTCCATGCTCCAGTGACCCTGCTCTTATAGAAGTTGTTATAAGTTAATAGGTCAGGCATACCTCAGAGACATGTTTTAAGATGTTATAAACTGTTATAAGCTTATAGTACAGACATATCAGAGATATTATGAATTTGGGTCCAGACCACCACAATGAGGTGAATATTGTAATAAAGTAAGTCAAGTTAATTTTTCAGTTTCCTAGTACATGTAATGGTTATATTTACACTAAACTATTCTATTAAGTGCAATAGAAAATAGAAAATAGAACAGTTTCCTAGTACATGTAATGGTTATATTTACACTAAACTATATTATTAAGTGCAATAGAAAATAGAAAATAGAAAAAAAGAAAAAGAATAGAAAAGTATTCTATTAAGTGTGCAATAGCATTATGTCTAAAAAATGTACATACCTTAATTTTAAAATATTTTATTGCTAAAAGATGCTAATCATCATCAAACCTTTCAGCAAGTTGTTATCTTTCTTTCTGGTGAAGAGTCTTGGTTAGGTGTTGATGGCTACCTGTCAGCCCATCAATCAATTTCTTTCACAAATGATTTATCTGTAGCATGTGATGATGTTTGATGGCATTTTACCCACACTAGAACTTCTTTCAAAATGGGAGTCAATCCTCTCAAACCCTACCAGTGCTTTATCATTGTAAATATTTGTTGTCATTTCAGCAATCTTCAAAACATCTTAACCAGGAGGGCATTCCATCCCAAGAAACCTCTTTGCTTATCCATAAGAAACAACTTCTCAGCCATTCAAATTTTATCACGATTGCAGCAATTTAATCCCATCTTCAGGATCCACCTCTAATTCTAGTTATTTTCCTATTATATCCACCACGTCTGTATTTTCTTCCTCCATGGTTATTTTGAACCCCTCAAAGTCATCCATAAGGGTTGCAATCAGCTTTTTCCAAACTCCTGTTAATGTTGATATTTTGACCTCTTCCTATTAATTACAAATGTTCTTAATGGCATCTAGAATGTTGAATTCTTTCCAGAAGGTTTTCAGTTACTTTGCCCAAATCTATCAGAGGGATCACTATCTATGGCAACTGTAGCCTTATGAAATGTATGCTTTAATAATAAGACTTGAATGTCAAAAATGCACCTTGATCCATGGGCTACAAAATAGACTTTGTGTTAGCATGCATGAAAACAACTTTAACCTCATTGTACATCTCTATCAGAGCTCTTGGGTGACCAGGTGCACTGTCAGTGAGCAGTAATGTTTTAAAGGCACTTTTCTGAGCAGTGGATCTCAACAGTGGGCTTAAAGTGTTCATTGAATCATGTTGTAAACAGGTGTGCTGTCCTCCAAGCTCTGTTGTTCCATTTATAGAGCACAAGCAGAATGGATTTATCCCAATTCTTAAGGGCCCCAGGATTTTTGGAATGGTCAAGAAACATTGGCTTCAACTTAAAATTACCAGCTGAATTAACACCTAATAAGAGTGTCAGCCTGTCCTTCGAAGCCAGGAATTGACTTTTCTTGTCTAACTGTAAAGGTCGCAGGTGGCATCTTCTTCCAATGGCTGTTTTGTCCACATCAAATTTCTGTTGTTTAGTGTAGCCACCTTCGTTAACTATCTTAGCTAGATCTTCTGCATAACTTACTGAAGTTTCTATACCAACACTTGCTGCTTCATCTTGCACTTTAATGTTATGGAGACATCAAGCAACCACTATTAGCTTCAAATTTTTCTTCTTCAGCTTCCTTACCTTTCTCAGCCTTCACAGAATTAAAAAGAGTTAAGTCCTTACTCTGGATCATGTTTTTGCTTAAGGGAATGTTGTGGCTGGTTTGATGTTCTATCTGACCACTAAAATTTTCTCCATATAACGAATAAAGCTGCTTTGCTTTCTTGTTTGTCGAACTTTTTTTTTTGCATAACACTTTCTTGCATGAACATTTGTATATTCTCTGGGTAGCATATTTTTCCTTCAAGAATTTTTATCCTTTGTGTTCATAAGTTGGCTTACTGTTTGGAGCAAGGGGCCTAGTTTTCAGCCTAGTTGTCTTGACATTCAACATGTCTTCCTCACTAAGCTTAATTATTTCTACATTTTGATTTAAAGTGAGAGACATGTGACACTTCCTTTTAATAGAGGCCATTGTAGGCTTTATTAATTAGCCTACTTTCAGTATTGTTTGTTTTAGGGAATACAGAGGCCCAAAAAGAGAGAAAGGGAGATGGGGGAGCAATCAGAATACACATAACATTTATCACTTAAGTTTGTTATCTTATACAGATTTGTGAAACCCCAAAACAACTAGAAAAATAACATCAAAGATCACTGATCATAGATCACCATAACAAATGAAAAAGTTTGAATTGCTGTGAGAATCATAAAATATGACCCAGACAGTAAGTAAGTAAATGCTGTTGGAATAATGACACTGATAGATTTGTTAGATACAGGGTTGCCATACCTTCAATTTGTAAAAACACAATATACTCAAAGCATAATAAAGGAAAGTACAATAAAGTGAGGTATGCCTGTACATCTTTGAACAGCTAGCATATTAATTCAAATTGCTGTGTGATTTTATAATTAGCAAAGAGCCTGGTACATAGTAGACACTCAAATGATATTTTTAAATTAATAGATGTCAGTTTTATTTCCCTATTAAACCTGTGAACTTGTGAGTCTGTTTTTCTCATGTGCTCATATATCCAGCAGTCTGATCACAATAATCATTTATATACATGACAAATATTTGTTGGTTATAATAAAATATTATCAGTGACAGAGGTGTTTGCTTAAAACTAAAATATATTTTACCCTGGAAATTTTATATTGGGGCTTCTTCACACTTCTTTAATGGTTATCCTTTTATTTAAAAGTATTTCTAATTATCCATAAATTGAAAACCAGAGTTGACAACTCTATATCTTTATAGAAAATATCCTATTAAGTGCCGATATTGTAAACATCTGCACAACATGGTAACGTGTGAACAAATTAATTTAGTTAGTTCATTAGAAATTAGTCATTCAGTATAAAGCCAATATAGAGGAAGAAAAAGGTTTTAGTAGTTGACAACACTTTCTCATTAACACAGGAGTAATCAAGTAATCAAAGGACATATTTGACTTTTAACTAAGTCTCAGTAAAAAAAACCCTGATGATTCATTGAAAAAACAAATGGTACCTTATTGGAAAAGAAGAAGTAAAATTGTCACTATTTGCAAATGGCATGGTATTATATGTAGAAAACTCTAAAAACTCCACCCAAAAAACTATTAACTAATAACCAGGTTGAGCAAAGTTCCAGGATCCAATTAATATGCAGAAATCTGTTGTTTTCCTATACACTAACAATGAACTAAAAGAAAGGGAAGTCAGGAAAACAATTCAATTTATAATTGTATTAAAAAGAATAAAATACCTAGGAAAAAGCCTAACCAAGAAGGTGAAAGACCTGTACTCTGAAACTATATGACACTGATGAGAGAAATTAAAGAAGACACAAATAAATAGAAATCTGTCTCACACTCACGGATAGGAAGAATTAACATTGTCAAGATGGCCACTCTTCCCAAAGCAATTTACAGATTCAATCTAATCCATATTTTAAAAACTGACAGCAGTTTTCATGAACTAGTGAAAATAATCCAAAACTTCATATGGAATCACAGAAGACTCTGAATAGCCAAAGCAATCCTAAGGAAAAATAGCAGAGCTAAAGGTATTATGCTCCCTGACCAGGCTATACTATAAAGTTACAATAATCAAAACAGTATGGCACTGGCACAAGAACATACACATAGATAAATGGAACAGATATCCTGGATATAAACCCATGCATATGTGGTCAATTTATATATGATAAAGGAACCATGACTATACAGTGGCAAAAAGACAGCCTTATCAATAACTAGTATTGGGAAAACTGAACAGGTACAAGCAAGAGAATAAAACTGGATTACTGTCCAACTGTATACACAGAATAAAACTCAAAATGGGTTAAAGACCTAAATGTAAGTCATGAAACCATAAAACTCTTAGAAGAAAACACAGGCAAAAATTTTTTGAATGTAAGCATGAGCAGGTTTTTTCCTGGACACATCTCCTCAGGTAAGGGAATCAAAATAAAAAATGAACAATTGGGTCTACATTAAACTAAAAAGCTTCTGTACAGCAAAGGACACCATCAGCAGAACAAAAAAGCCTTTAGTATGAGAGAATATATTCATAAACAATTTATCAGATGAGGGGTTAGCATCCAAAATGAATAAAGAACTCATATGCTTCAGCACCAAAAAAACCCAAAAATCCTGATTAAAAAAATGGGCAGAGGACTTGAACAGAAATTTCTCCAAAGAAGAAAAACAGATGGCCAACAGGCACTTGAAAAGTTGGGGAAATAAATGTAAATCAAAACCACAATGAGATATCCCCTGATACCAGTTAAAATAGCTACTATCCAAACAATAAATAACAAGTATTGATGATGTATGGAGAAAATGAAGCCATTTTAAACTGTTGATGAGATTGTAAATTGGTGCAGTCACTGTGGAAAGCAGTGTAGAGGTTCCTCAAAAAACTAAAAATATAAATACCTTTCGACTCAATAACTCCACTTGTAGGAATTTACCCAAAGAATAGAAAATCCCTGATTGGAAAAGATATATGTACCCCTATGTTTATTGCTACATTATTTACAATAGCCAGAATATGGAAGCAAACAGTGTGTCCATCAATAGATAAATGGATAAAGAAGAGGTGGTACATACACACAACGGAATTTTATTTAGGAATAAAAAAAATCCTGTCATTTACAACAATATGGGGAGACATAGAGGGTGTTATGTTAAGTGAAATAAGCCAGATGGAGAAAGACAAGTACCATATAATTTCACTTATTTGTGGAATATAAAATCAAAAATAAAATAACAGTAGACTCATAGATACTGAAAAGTGACTGGTGGTTACCATGGGGGAGGAGTTTGGAGTGGGTAGGTGGGGTGGGTGAAAGGAATAAAGGGGCACAAAATTTTAAATAATAACGTAAGTTCATCATGGGGATGGTAGTGCAACATGGAGAATATAGCCAATGATTCTGTAACATCTTCCTATTTTGACAGATAGTAACTGCACTAGTGGAAATGAGGATTTAATAATGTGGGTAACTGTTGAACCACTGTGTTATATACTTGAAACCAATAAAAGATTGTATATCAATGATGCTTCAATTAAAAAATGGTACCTTGAAAAAAATCAATAAAATTGATAACTGTCTATAAAGACAGACTAAGATAAAAAGACAGATACAAATTACCAACGTCAGGAATAAACTGAAGGGTATCACTACAGATTCTATAGTGACTAAGAAGATTATAGGAGGACACTATGAACAACTAGTCATGTAAATTCAACAACTTTGATGAAATGGACTGATTCTTAAAAAAAATCACAAACTACCAATTCAATATGAAATAGAAATTTAACCCAAAATTAAACAGCTTCTAAAATGCCCAGGTGGTTTCATTGGAAAAACAAACTTATATGATTCCATTGGAGAATTGTCAGAACACTTAGAGAAAAAATAATACCAATTCTACATAATCTCTTCTAAAAAATAAAAGACAAGAGGTACTCCTGATTTCATTTATAATGGCCATAATTCCCTTGATAACAGAGCCAGGTAAAGACATCATAGAAAGAAGAAAACTACAACCAATATCTCTGTCTCATGAATATCTGTGTAAAAATTCTCAACATACTAGATGTTGAATACCAGAATACTAGAAAACTAAATTAATCAATATATAAATAGAATTATACACCAAAACCAAGTGTAGCTTATTTTAAGAATGCAAGACTGGTTCAATATTTAAAAATTAACCAATGTAACCTACAATATCAAAAGAATTTTTTAAAAAGCACAAGGTCAAAGCAATTGATGTAGAAGAAACATTTGACAAAATCCAATATTAATGAGAAAAGCTCCCAGAAAACTAGGAATAGAGAAAAGCTTCTTCAACTTGATAAACAGCATCCACTCAAAACCCAGAGTTCACTTATGCTGACACATTTTATAGTAACTTATTCATGTAACATTATACTTAATGATGAAAGATTGAATTATATCTCCTGAAGATGGGGAACAAGGTAAGGATAACCTCCTTCACCATTTCCATTCTATAAAATACTGGAATTTATTAGTCATCATAATAAGGCAAGAGAAATAAAGGACATACAAATTAGAAAGAAATAAAACTCTCCCAATTTACAGGTGGCATGGTTAAATATACAGAAAAACCCAAGGAATTTGAAAAAATGTAGAATTAACAGATGAGCTTTCAATGTCATAGTATATACACTTAAAAACAAAAAAATTAATAATATTCTATAATACTAGCCATGAACATGTGGAAATTGAAATTAAAAACACTATACCAATTACAATGCCATGGTCCTGGTTTGGTATATACTACACTCATATTAAATATGCCTTTTAGGAAAACTTCCTGAAGGATAAATGATAATCCATGTACTACAAATGAAAAGCTGCCAGTAATGCTTTCCAAGAAGATCTCCACTCTCCACCATTCTGCATAACTCATTACTGTACTCCATATTCCTCCAGGTTGTCGGTAATGATTTGAATGAGACTCGGACCTAGCAATATTTGACATGAGATGAAATAGACTTCTTTAAGGACAAAAAGAAATGAATTCTCATAACTTTTTCATATAGAAAATTCCACTGAGGCAGATTTTAAATTGCTTAACTACAGTGACATATTTATCATGAGGTCTGATGAAGAGTCAGAAAGATGTTTGCCTTGTACTGAGGTCCTGGTTCTGGGATCCCCATTCTGTGCTAATCATCATCCCTATTCACTGCTGCAGTGAATGTAATAAATTTGAAGAGAGATGTGTGAGAAAAGGAAGGCATTCAGCTCACTCAGAGTTATCTACCAACCTGAACAGAATTATTTCAATAATCTTCCAACCAAGATATACATATTGGTGCATATTAGCTGATATGAACTCAGATTGCAAATGACTTTATCAATTAATGCCAGTTGTTTCTTCTCTTTTCCTATTTTAGTGTGGGAGGTATGTGATTTAGGTAGTCATAGCAGTGTCTTTGGAAAGTTAAACAAGACACTGAAACATGCTTTGTCAAAAAATGTTCACATTCTAGTATTATCAGTATATCCTCTGAAGTAAATTGGTAGTTTTTGAAGAAAAAAGAAACAAAGTAATGGTGTATTTCTGTATATAAATATATCTAAACCCTACAGTATTATTTTAATTTTTCTTTTTAATGCTATTTTTAGAAATACTCTATGCCTATGAACAAATTATTTTTAAAGTAGAATCATAATATGATTTTATTAACACTTTATGAATTATTTAAGATACAGGTTTTGATAACTTGCACTTATCATAAACCTTATAAATTATGCTGGTCCCTTATTTCTCTAGACTTCAAGTTCTCTCAGAAATAATTTGTTTTTTTTTTCTTTAGGCCTTTCCATTCTTAGGAGTTACAGTGTATTAGAGAGTGACTAAGCTCTGGAATACAGACAAGTAGGTCTCATGGGAGGAAAAAGTCCTAATGGATAGAGAGATTGAGAGCTAAAAATTCCTCAGAATCAAAACAAACCAAACAAAAAAGAACAGTGTCTCTATTTTATTCAAATACCTACAGGTTCTAGTTTTTATAAACAATAAAGAATATAGAGGTACATAATGATAATTTTTTGTTTCATTGTTAATGCAAATGAGTATGGTTTCATAAAAATGTGACACATGTGTATTTTATTTCTCTTTTTCCTGTTTCACCTGTTGATTGACAAAACATCAAGCTAATGAAATATTTTAATGAGTTTTCAGCTGCCTGCATGTGCTGCCATAATCTTGGCTATCTGCCTTGACTATCCCGTGTATTTATGCTTTTTGAATAAGTGTATAAAAACATTTTGAAATGGAGAAAATTTTTATAGGAAAGTTAAAAATAAAAAAGTATATATGCATGGAGAATGTGTAAATTAATCTAATTTTGTAATTACATCATCCTTTACTATTAGAATTTTCAGTATATTCTTACAATTTAACAGTGTGTTAATTTTCAGTGTATTTTGTTAAACATCACAAATGTATGGAATTTTATTTAGCCATAAAAAAAATCCGGCCATTTGCAACAATCTGGGGACAAAAGTAATGCTTTACCAAATCTTATTTTTGTTTAGTGAATTCTTAAAATTCAACAATGTATTATTTTACTAAGACATTAAGATTCTACTACTTAGAAATGGAGATGTTTGTCTACATTGTCACAGAATGGCTAAATTAAATTCTAACTAACCCATGTTTATGTTTCCATTGAATGAAGCAAATAACATAGATAATTAAAAAATAGAAAGTACAATGTTTTTTGTAGTTAAATAAGAAATTATGGAAATCATTACTCCATTTAATCTTAAATGCCTGTCCAAAGTAAATATGTTTATCATAGATTTTTATTACTATGACTGCTTTGATCATGTATGAGTACAGTACTAGTATTCCTAGTTGCTTTGTTCATTTTCATGTGGTATGTTGACAGGGCAACTTTCATGCCAGGAAAAATGAGTGCAGATATGCATAAAACATTGGAAATCATCAGGGTAAATTAGTAGAAATATATGCATACATATCAGTGAATTCATGAAATGTAATGAGCACATCAAGACCTGATGAGAAACTGACATAAATACAAAAGGAGAAATTATAGAATATTTACATATTTGCACACACCACTGGACATGAGAGAAACTCAAAAGGACTTTGACCGAAGTGGAGGTTCATCCTAAGGCAGGAAATGCAGCTTTCCTGTTACACTGACAACTGAGAAATGTACCTCCAAATGAAGTAAACATATGGCTAATTTTGATCCTAGAAGTGGTGCTAGGGAGGAAACGGGCAGGTGTTTCTTTATTGTGAAATAAGATTTAGGCCATGAGGGAGAGCATTTGATAAGATTTAGGTCATGAGGGAGAGCATTTGATTTAGATATAAAAATATTACTTGGAGTCTGCAAGTTCCAGAGGGTTGCTGAGTACTGACGATTTCTTCAGTTACTGACTATACTCAATTCAGTGTCAGTAATAAATCTTAAAGTTTCATATTCATGTTTTCTGACATGTTCAGCTGTCTTCTATCTATGATTAAAAGAAAACAGGTAGCAGGAAAACATAGCCACCTCCCCTGGTGCTCTGTGTAACTTAGCCTTGGAGTTGAGCAGTCTCCCAGTCTGCAGTTTAAAGGGCTATCCTTGTCCATGCCATCACCCAGGAGGTTTATGTATTTCCACATGGAAAAATTGAATGGGGTCATTAGAGGGATCAAAAAGTTCATTATAGAAATCAAAATATCATCTGTATAAGCAAGATGTACACATGGTGAATGAAGAGATCTCTACTGTCCCCTCTGCCACCAACTTTTACTTATCAGTTCAACATGGAAGGGATAGAGATATTTCCTTTCTTTTTTAGATGTGGACAGTGAAATGAAAAAGCAACTATCAGTGAATCCATTAAAACGATCTTTACTTTTTCAGAAGAGGAAATGAGAAATCAAGACTTTTTTCTGGTTAGATTGTACGGATTAAAACAAAATTATACCTGATTTGTTGTACATTGTAAGTCAAAATATGCTCACTATTTGACCTGTGAAAAAAAGTACTAATTCTATATCAATTTCCCTTTGTAGTAGAGTGGGGTGCATAACAACATGTATCCTCTGACAGTTCGCAGTATCTTTCCTTATTACAACTGAGGTTAAGTAAACATGAAGACCACTTTCAGAAACATCCTCTACCTACATATATTATTTCAGGTGAGGTAAGGTAGTTATTTCTAAATATTATCTACAGTACAGTATCACCTAGGAATGAATTGATAATAATATGACCACTCAAAAAGAAATTGAATGTGCAAATACAAGAAGCTATTAAATGAGAATGATTGACTGGTTTGTGCACAGAACAATCTGTTGATAGAATTTTCCACTTTTCATTTCATTGGAGGCGTGATCTTTTTTGTCTTCAAATTCTCTAGTACTCTGTACTCCCGATCAATTGGGAGCTATTGTGGATCAGTAGCTAAGCAACAGATTTGAAGTCCAGAGGCTATTCTCCTATATTTCCTCTGCCAATAACTTAGCATGAGATGCTGAGCAAACCATTTAACCTTCTGATTTCACTATCCCTCATCTTTTCAACAGGGAGCTGATACAGCTTACTTCTCACAGCTTGGTGAAATATCTCTTAAATAATTCTTCAAATACAGTGGAAAAGATGCTGTACTGCATTGTCATAAAGTAAAAGCAGATCTACTGCCTGATTTTTCCCTCTGATGTGCAAACCATTAGAACCAATATTTTTCTAATAAGAGAAATAGTCCCCCACCATGCCTTGAAGTTTCCCAAACAACCCTTTGTAATTTGCTGATATTTCATATACCATCAACTCATGGAATCATGCATAAATGAGGCTAGATTTATTTCTTTTTCATATTAATGGTGATGTATAGACTGTGTTTCACTGTCCCTAATATTTGAAGATCATTTCTTCACAGGGGAACACTGTATTTGACTTCTATAGCATGTTGATACAGACATAGAATGAATGTCTTTTTTAGCTCCTATTAAAATCTTAGCCTTGCCTGTAATCCTAGTTTTTTATTGAAGTGATTACTCAAAAATAGAACAAAACAAACAAAAAAGAAACATGAGATTAAGTATCACAAAGAAACTAGACCCAGTGTTTTCTCATAAAAGCTACCTTTGCTTATTTCTGTTCTTACAGCTCCTTCTAAAATACACAACATGAGTCTCTGTAGGGTGGGAGGTGAATTAGATTGGTGGTAGGAGATAACAGTTCTAGGATCCAAATGACAAGGTCTTTGTGTGTAGTGATGATTTTATATAATGCCTAAAACTCCACGTTTCTTTTTCTTCACTCAAGTTTTAGTAGAAGAATGTACAAAGATAGTTGTTCATAAATTTGCTTATAGAACACCTATTTCCCCATTTGGATGAAGTAAGAGTGTTTCAAGACTATCAGAGTAACTTTCTTATCCACCTTTCATTAAGATGCACACGTTCAGCACAGGTTTACATATCTGTTGTGAGGCCAAAGACAATATCATAAGAAAGTATTCATTTTTATTATATGACAGCTTGCAGTTTTTGTTTTATTTTTATTTTATCTGTTTTATTTTGCTTTTAAAGAACCTGCCAAACAATGAAAATAGGGAATATAGATACACAAAATGTAATTATCTATTTGAAATTTAACCAGAGTATCCCAGGAGCCTGAGAAAGTTGTTGTCTCTTCAATTATTAAAAATTCCTTAGAATCGTACTCCTCTACCAGATATTCTAGAATTTGGACACATTTTCATAACTACCACTAATTGCTGCTGTGGCAGTGTGTAAACAAACAGAATCTAAACAGGTTGAGACAGTGGAGAAGAAACATACTTGCTTTAACCAAGGCTTTAGAAGGATAGCACAGAGTAAAAATGTAAAGCTTGTTTGTGTCCAAATGCATTTGTTTTTCTCTATAATGACACTGAAACCACCTTTACAAAAACCAACCAATATTTCTTTTATAATTTATATCACTTCTTTCTCTCTTGTTCAAGATTTCTGTCACTATAAAACACATCATCTGTCATTATGACATATCATTCTTTTCAAATTTTAAATATGTATTTTGACTCAGCCTCTGTTCCTGCAAGACTGAAAATATATAATAAGCTTCCTTTTTTTGCCTTGAGATATAGAATAGCTATTATATTGTCTTTATATAATTGCCCATGTGAGTTTTAAATTTACTTATTATAACTGTGGTAGATTACTTTCTTAAAGAAAAAACTGTTTACCTGAATTGTAGAAAATCATACACTATCATTCTGAAACTTAAAATGCTCCATCAATCTGTCAAAATAAAATTTCTCCTTAAAATAAAGAGTAAACAGCCAATTGGGGGACTTTGAATCTCTCCAGTCTGATTTCAAAAAAAAGTTCTGATATTTAAGATATTCAAGGGTCTTAGATTTTGAGTGAGTTATCTCAATTTAGGATTTAAGTATGACTGGGCATATCAGTAGGACTGGAATTTGTTTTGAATACCAAGGAGCTTTCTAGAGAAAGAAAGCATGCATAGACTAAAGACAGTACTTTTAGGTTTGATTAGAGAAAATTGGCCAATATCTGAGAGGAAGAATAATTCTAAATAATTACAATTGCTGCCACTCAGACTGTCCTCTGACTAGCCATTTTGGATTTGCAGTTTTCGGTTCTAGGGTAGGGCAGCTTCTGTAAGAGATGGAAAGTAAGCAAACACTAAACATCAACACATGACATCGACAACATAGATGTAAGTAGTGTCTAAAGTGTGATGGAAGATGGTGCCACATTTGCTCTAGCAGTGGAAGGACAATGCCCTAGGGGCAAACATCAGCACTACTGCCTCTGAACATGAAGAGCTTCAGTCTGATATAGACAGGAGCCTCCTGCCCATGTGCTACTAGTGACATTAGATGAGTCATCAGCTACATAAATCCCACTTTTGTCATCTAATCCAGTTCTTTGCTAACTTTAACACATGCATCTGAATCACTGAGGGTTTTACTGAAACTGAAGATTCTGATTCAGTAGGTCTGAGATAGGGCTTGAGATTCTGCATTTGAAAAATGTTTCTACATAATACTGATGTTGCTAGGCCATAGATCAAACTTTGTATTGCAAGGCTATAAAGCATCTAGAGTTAAGCAAAGTGAACTGGAGTAAGCAAAGAGAAAATTGGTAGGTCTTATGAAATGAAAATCCCTGGTGAACAGCCAATTGATTTAGAAGAAATTTAAAGTGGTCTCAAGTTCCAGCACGTAAGAGAATGCAGCCTTCCTGGTAATATTCTGATTTCTAGGCTAGTTAGATTAGGAACATCTGTTACATGTGATAAACACCGAGTCTTAAAATGTAGCACTGCTTTTTCTCACTTGAGTTTGATATATTAAAAAGAAAAAGGTACTTTAAATTGCAGATGCAAAAATATATTGCTTCCTTTTCTTTTTGTACTGTTTCTGTGGGTTCAGAACACAGGAAGAACTCTAAAATTATTTACTGAAGTTATTCAAGAAACAATCTAAACTTTTAAATATATGTTTTTGTGGCCCAAATACTTTTCATTAAAGAAGTAACAATTTATCACAGTTCACAACTTAATCACAGTTTACATGAACTAAGTGAACTAAGTTACACCACATAATAGTATAAGTAGATAAATATATACAGAGTATAAGTAGATAAATAGAGAAAAGATGAGGAAAAACTTACAAAGCAGAAGAGCCTAAAAGCACTTTAATAAGCTCTCTGTTTTTGCTTTGATTAGACTTTTGTTGGACTACTCTATCTCACTCAACTAGAGTTACTTGCCAAAGACTATAATTCTGGTGGAAAAACTGGCATCCAGCACAGTAGCAAAGTAAAAGGGCAGTAATAGTTAGTAGGATATACAGGGAGAGAGGATCTCACAGGTCTTTGAACTATTGGATCATGTGATGAAGCCAGTGAAGGCTTCCAATGTTCTAATGAAGTTTTAAAAAGCTTCACTGAAGGTAGTTGGACAAAAATGGTCCTTGAACTTCTTGCAGGGAGGACTCAAGGTTTGAAGATGTATTGAGAAGGTGAAAAATCATCAGGGGTTTTCATTTCATAAGACCTATGTATCTTGGCTCTCAGGGATTGATGCAACTGAAGGCCAATGATGATTACACACCACAGTGAGAAATCCAACAGGGACAAACTATAAATGAGCATTGAATGCCCCTACAACATAAGCAAACCCTCCCACACCTACTGGTGAACACAGATAACATTCCTGGAAAACAGAGGGTAAAGGAAATGAATCTTTATTAAATGAAGTTTAAATCTTGAACGGTTTAGTAAATCTCAAAATAACCAAGGAAACACAAAAATGATGAGTTAATTGTGAAATGTATAGAATCTAGTTTGATCTATTGAATGTGAATGAAATAGGAGTGTAGAACTAAACATAAACTAGAAAAAAATAATTTATTCTTTTGTTCACCCATGATTGATTGTGAAATTAATTTTTTTAAGTGAACATGCCACTTAGTGTTTTGTTGTTGTTTAATCCTTCTGTCATGAGGACATTTAGAAATAGCATTTCAACCTGAAGCGTTCATTTTATTTACTTTTCAAACTATTTAATTTTTCTTATATCTTGCCAAAGTTTTCTATTATCTTTGAATTCAAACAATCCCTTCTACATATATTCTTCTATTGCCAAAGGGCTAACTATAAGCTAATTTCAGAGTGAAGTACTTCTATTTCCTCAACTGTGTCACAAAACCATTAAATAGGAAATTTTGAGATTCCATTTTACAGAAAGGAAATGTTGATTTAATAACTTTCTAAAAATCAAATTATAAGAAAGTGGGGGATGTAGTATGTGAGTTTATCTCTAAAGCCAGAGTAATGAACTGTGATAAAATACTTCTTTCAGGTAAACCCTAGTAACTAGAGATATCTTACGGCAAATTTGAGAAATAAAATTGGAGTTTATGTTAATTTACTAATCCCAGGCATACCTATGAAACACAGAATTGGCCTTTTGATATCTGTATCTCCAACATTAAATCTATTTTATGGGGGAAAAAAAAGCATTGGGATTAAAGATGGCAGCATGAGAGATGAGACAGAAGCCTCCTAAAACTGCATATAATATGAAAATATAATACGACTAATCCTGAAAGAGCAACAGGAAAGAAGGCTGTGCCGAAGTGCATAAACCTGGAGAAAAGAATAAACCTCAATAGCCAAGATACAGAAACAACCTAAGTGTCCATCAGTAGATGAATGGATAAAGAAGAAGTGGTACATATACACAATGGAATACTATTCTGCCATAAGAAAGAAACAAATCCTACCATTTGCAACAACATGGATGGAGCTGGAGGATATTATGCTCAGTGAAATAAGCCAGGCAGAGAAACACAAGTGCCAAATTATTTCCCTCATTTGTGCAGTATAACAATGAAGCAAAACTACAAAAACTACAGGAATAAAACAGCAGCAACCTCACAGACTCCAAGAAGTGACTAGTAGTTACCAAAGGTGAGCGTTGTGGGAGGGTGGGTGGGGAGTGATGGAGAGCAGGATTGAGGAGTATTATATTTAGTACACATGTTCTGGGGGGTCACAGGCAAGACTGTAGCACAGATGAGGCAAATAGTGAATCTATGGCATCTTACTACACTGATGAACAGTGACTGCATTGGGGTATGGGTAGGGATTTGATAATATAAGTAAATGCAGTAACCACATTGTTTTATCATGTGAAACCTTCATAAGAGTGTATATGAATAATACATTAATAAATAAAAAAATAAAAGCCAGAAGAGTGACCTAAATAAACAAACAAACAAATAAATAAACAAATAAGCATATATTTAATTTGGAGAACTTCTCTCTTTGTTCAACTCCAAGTCAATGCATTTCAGAGGGAAGAGTACTAGCCCAGGAGTAAAGCATGCTGTTAAGTAAATGTTGAGAAGTAAAGCCTAATCCTCCCCTTTGTACCACATCCATTCAGGATCTATTTCCCAGTGGAGCCAATTAGGAGTTACAACATCCATCTTGGACTTCTTGAACAGTTAAGTGTTCTTACCCATTATATATGAATCTGAGGGTAAGTAGGAGCTGCCGCTCTTACCAGCCTTTTTGATACGAGAGTCCATGAGCAAGATGCAAGTAGCCAAGTGGGATCTGCATCAACTGCAGGTGTCATTGTCATTATTTCCATTCCATGAAATTTTCATTACATGATACAAGAATCCTTTATTTGATTCAATAGTTTGGTTGAGATCTTAGGCACTTGCTGCCAAATATGGAATATAAGAAATGCCTGCAATGAGCCCATTTGATTTCACATGAACCATTTAGTGGTAGATAAATGACCCTAATTCCATCACTGAAACAACCATCGGGTTCCAGTATATACTGCACTGTATGTGGCCTGCATCTGTTCATATGCAGCAGTGTATATGAGTCCAGGAGAGGAAATAACTAGCTTCTCTCTCATAATTTTTATTCCATTTTATCTTGGAGATGTTGCCAGTTCGAAACACAGCATGCTGCTTCCTCCCCAACTAAAACTTGTGTCTCTCTCCTGATTCTATGTTTTATATTTACACATTTTTCTTGTGTTTTTCATCCCTTTACAGTTTTACCCAAACTTTCATTTCTGCCTTTTGCATAACTTTGACAGGACACTTCCTGAAATTCAAGTTTAGGCCAGATATCAGACCTGAGCGTCTACTGAATCTTAAAATTTCCACCTAACTAAAAACATCTATTTCTCAGTTCTGATCAACCTGAACCTTGAATAATAGGGCATATTGTTGAGAATGTATCTGTCTGTGTCAATTGTTGTTAGATAAAAATTCCAGATGAGTTATTTTCCCTATATTTTATTTATTATTTTAGTGATTTTCCTCTGATTTGCTTTTCGAACCCACAGCATTTTGTTCCTCATCCCTGTTTGTTCTGTTACAGGGTTGAAAAGTGACCATTTTTTTAATAGTCTTTTCTCAAGTAAAGTACTTCTGGTTTTGGGAAATAGCAGAGATACAGGTGTCCCTACAGTAATATCAAGAACATAAGAAATGCTATTATATTAATCCTGTATAGGTTTTAATACAGCCTGTCTAATGATTAAAAAATTAGATTATTAAAAGGAAGGAATTTATGTCTGCTTTGATAAGATGTTAAAGGTATACAAACTCAGCTCAAAGAATTTCAAATTTTTTAAAATTATTGAACTAAAAAATACTCTTGGAAATAAAACACTATTTTTTGTATAATGTGGCATTGTCTGCCTTATGCCAAATTCTCCACCAAAAGTAGTAGCAGTTATTTGGGTATTTAAAATATTTTGGAGTGTGTGTGTGTGTGTGTGCGTGCATGTCTTTCATATCAGTTGGTTAAAAGCTCTGTTTAAATCCAAATTACCCCTGGCAGAATGATTGCTCTTTTATTATAGTCCACACCCGCTCTTCCATCTTCAGAGTTACCACAATTGTTTAGGACCTTATACTTCCAAAATCATCGCGGCTTAGGCCTCCTCATCTCTGGGTTTCCTAGCTTTCCACATACAACTTTCTTTTCATTCTCTAGCCTCCTTCCTGTTTAAAATTTTAAGTTGCCCCAAAGGCTTATGCAGGGGATATCAATAAATCAGTTTTCTTTGTTTATTTCAGAAAAGTTAAATGCTAGCTCTTTAAAAACATGAAACTCCACACATTTAGTCTAATGAGAAGGGAGTAACACCTAAGAGGTTAAGCAGAATAGTAGCTGATCAGTGTTTAAAGCAGGTAAATTATTCTGTTGGTCACATCAGACATTCATCACTATTTTAAATTCTTCATCTTTTATAGAAATAGGTTAAATATATCTGTATGAGGACACTGTGCATATAAAGTATGAAAATTATCTTAAGGCTAAAATTCCTGTGCTAATAAGTTAGAATATGACAATACAGTTCTGTGTTTTCTCTTACAGTTTGAGTGACTGAACTGTGATAATCTATTTACTCAAATCTACAATATTAGTTCTAACAGCTAACTCAAAACTTAAGGGTTTTCCCTGCAATTTATATAATCCAGTTGCTCTTCAAATAAGATAATCTTATAAAATATTATGACCAGAGGCGGAGCCAAAATGGCGGCGTGAGTAGGACAGTGGGAATCTACTCACAAAAACATATATACTTTTGAAAATACAACAAACACAACTAGTCCTAAAAGAGAGACCAGAAGACTCAGGACAGTGGCCAGACTGCAGCTACACCAGCGAGAACCCAGCAACTGGTGAAAGGGGTGAGATACAAGCCCCAGCCCGGCGGGACCCGAGCGCCCCTCCCCCCAGCTCCCGGAGGGAGAAGAATAGGCAGAGCGGGAGGGAGACGGAGCACAGGACTGCCGAACACCCAGCCCCAGCCACCCCCACCAGAGCACAGACACAGTGCGTGGGCGGGGGGCCCTGGATACTGGGGAAACAGGGCAGCAAGACCTCTGAGCAGGTGCCGAAGCTGATGCCCCTGTGACAAAGAAAAGCGGGGGCTTTTTGAAAGTCTTACAGGGACAGGGACTTAACAGCTTGACGGAAACAACACAGGTCATAGTCCAGCAGCTGGAAATTACAGGGAAAGCCGGGCGCACTAACCCCCTGGGCAACAGCTCTGAGACCCCTCACGGAGGTAAACAGCCAAACAGCCCCCGTTCATTACCCCTCCGGGTGCTGCGAAAGCAGAGAAGCAGCCTGAGACAAACTCCGCCCACAGAAAGGGAAATTTCTCCCTCCCGGCCAGGCAAGACACAAAGACCCACTCTACACGCAATTACCCAACACAAGCCACTAGGGGTCGCAGTTGTCCCAGTAAAGAAAGGCCAGTAGCAAGTGAAAATTTTGGCCCTCCCAGCTGACAGTCAATAGCACCTGTCAACATGAAAAGGCAAAAAAATATGATCCAGACAAGACTAACCCAGACAGCTTCGGCATCTGCTACATCTTCCCCTGAGAAGGAAAATGGGGAGATAGATTTAGCCAGTCTTCCTGAAAAAGAATTCAAAACAAAAGTCATAAGCATGCTGATGGACTTACAGAGAAATATGCAAGAACTAAGGAAGGAGAATACAGAAATAAAACAAGCTCTGGAAGGACTTCAAAACAGAATGGATGAGATGCAAGAGACCATTAATGGACTAGAAAACAGAGAGCAGGAATGCAGAGAAGCTGATGCAGAGAGAGATAAAAGGATCTCCAGGAATGAAAGAATTTTAAGAGAGCTGAGTGACCAATCTAAAAGGAACAATATACGAATTATAGGTATACAAGAAGAAGTAGAGAGAGAAAAAGGGTTAGAAAATGTCTGAAGAAATAATTGCTGAAAACTTCCCCAAACTAGGGGAAGAAATGGCCTCTCAGACCACAGAGATACACAGAACTCCCATGATAAGGGATCCAAGGAGGGCAACACCAAGACACATAATAATTAAAATGGCAAAGATCAAAGACAAGGACAAAGTATTAAAGGCAGCCAGAGAGAAAAAAAAGGTTACCTACAAAGGAAAACCCATCAGGCTATCATCAGACTTCTCAACAGAAACCCTACAGGCCAGAAGAGAATGGCATGATATACTTAATGCAATGAAACAGAAGGGCCTCGAACCAAGACTACTGTATCCAGCACGAATATCATTTAAATATGTAGGAGGGATTAAACAATTCCCAGACAAGCAAAAGTTGAGGGAATTTGCCTCCCACAAACCACCTCTACAGGGCATCCTACAGGGACTGCTCTAGATGGGAGCACTCCTAAAAAGAGCACATAACAAAACACCCAACATATGAAGAAGGGAGGAGGAGGAATAAGAAGGGAGAGAAATAAAGAATCATCAGACTGCGTTTATAATAGCTCAACAAGCGAGTTAAGTTAGACAGTAAGATAGTAAAGAAGCTAACCTTGAACCTTTGGTAACCACAAACTTCAAGCCTGCAATGGCAATAAATTCATACCTTTCAATAATCACCCTAAATGTAAATGGAATGAATGCACTAATCAAAAGACACAGAGTAATAGAATGGATAAAAAAGCAAGATCCATCCATATGCTGCTTACAAGAGACTCACCTCAAACCCAAAGACATGCACAGACTTAAAGACAAGAGATGGAAAAAGATATTTCAAGCAAACAACAAAGAGAAGAAAGCAGGTGTTGCAATTCTGGTATCAGACAAAACAGACTTCAAAATAAAGAAAAAAACAAAAGACAAAGAAGGACATTACATAATGATAAAGGGCTCAGTCCATCCAGAGGATATAACCATTATAAATATATATGCACCCAATACAGGAGCACCAACATACCTGAAACAAATATTAACAGAACTAAAGGAGGAAATAGAATGCAATGCATTCATTCTAGGAGACTTCAACACACCATTCACTCCAAAGGATAGATCCACCAGACAGAAAATAAGTAAGGACACAGAGGCACTGAACAACACACTAGAACAGATGGACCTAATAGACATCTACAGAACTCTACATCCAAAAGCAACAGGATACACATTCTTCTCAAGTGCACATGGAACATTCTCCAGAATAGACCACATACTAGGCCACAAAAAGAGCCTCAGTAAATGCCAAAAGACGGAAATCATACCAACCAACTTTTCAGACCAAAAGGTATTAAACTAGAAATAAACTGTTCAAAGAAAGCAAAAAGGCTCACAAACACATGGAGGCTAAACAACACGCTCCTAAATAATCAATGGATCAATGACCAAATCAAAATGTAGATCCAGCAATATATGGAAACAAATGACAACAACAACACTAAGCCCCAACTTCTGTGGGACACAGCAAAAGCAGTCTTAAGAGGAAAGTATATAGCAATCCAAGCATATTTAAAAAAGGGAGAACAAACCCAAATGAACGGTCTAATGTGACAATTATCGAAATTGGAAAAAGAAGAACAAATGAGGCCCAAGGTCAGCAGAAGGAGGGACATAACAAAGATCAGAGAAGAAATAAATAAAATTGAGAAGAATAAAACAATAGCAAAAATCAATGAAAAAAAGAGCTGGTTCTTCGAGAAAATAAACAAAATAGATAAGCCTCTTAGCCAGACTTATTAAGAGGAAAAGAGAGTCAACACAAATCAACAGAATCAGAAATGAGAAAGGAAAAATCACGACGGACCCCGCAGAAATACAAAGAATTATTAGAGATTACTATGAAAACCTATATGCTAACAAGCTGGGAAACCAAGGAGAAATGGACAACTTCCTAGAAAAATACAACCTTCCAAGACTGACCCAAAAAGAAACAGAAAATCTAAACAGACCAATTACCAGCAACGAAATTGAAGCGGTAATCAAAAAACTACCAAAAAACAAAACCACCGGGCCAGATGGATTTACCTCAGAATTTTATCAGACATACAGGGAAGACATAATACCAATTCTCCTTAAAGTTTTCCAAAAAATAGAGGACAAGGGGATACTCCCAAACTCATTCTATGAAGCTAACATCACCCTAATACCAAAAACCAGGCAAAGACCCCACCAAAAAAGAAAACTACAGACCAATATCCCTGATGAACGTAGATGCAAAAATACTCAACAAAATTTTAGCAAACCGAATTCAAAAATACATCAAAAGGATCATACACCATGACCAAGTGGGATTCATCCCAGGGATGCAAGGATGGCACAACATTCGAAAGTCCATCAACATCATCCACCACATCAACAAAAAGAAAGACAAAAACCACATGATCATCTCCATAGATGCTGAACAAGCATTTGACAAAGTTCAACATCCATTCATGATAAAAACTCTCAACAAAATGGGAATAGAGGGCAAGTACCTCAACATAATAAAGGCCATCTATGAAAAACCCACAACCAACATTATGTTGAACAGTGAGAAGCTGAAAGAATTTCCTCTGAGATCGGGAACTAGACAGGGATGCCCACTCTCCCCACTGTTATTTAACATAGTACTGGAGGTCCTGGCTACAGCAATCAGACAAAACAAAAAAATACAAGGAATCCAGATAGGTAAAGAAGAAGTTAAACTGTCACTATTTGCAGATGACATGATACTGTACATAAAAAATCCTAAAGACTCCACCCCAAAACTACTAGAACTGATATCGGAATACAGCAAAGTTGCAGGATACAAAATCAACACACAGAAATCTGTGGCTTTCCTGTACACTAACAATGAACCAACAGAAAGAGAAATCAGGAAAACAACTCCATTCACAATTGCATCAAAAAAAATAAAATACCTAGGAATAAACCTAACCAAAGAAGGGAAAGACTTATACTCTGAAAACTACAAGTCACTCTTAAAAGAAATTAAAGGGGACAGTAACAGATGGAAAAGCATCCCAGGCACATGGCTAGGAAGAATTAATATCATCAAAATGGCCATCCTGCCCAAAGCAATATACAGATTTGATGCAATCCCTATGAAACTACCAGCAACATTCTTCAATGAACCTGAACAAATAATTCAAAAATTCATATGGAACCAGCAAAGACCCCAAATAGCCAAAGCAATCCTGAGAAGGAAGAATAAAGTAGGGGGAATCTTACTCCCCAACTTCAAGCTCTATTATAAAGCCATAGTAATCAAGACAATTTGGTACTGGTAGCAGAACAGAGCCACAGACCAATGGAACAGACTAGACAGTCCAGACATTAACCCAGACATATATGGTCAATTAATATTTGATAAAGGAGCCATGGACATACAATGGCGAAATGACAGTCTCTTCAACAGATGGTGCTGGCAAAGCTGGACAGCTACATGTAGGAGAATGAAACTGGACCATCGTCTAACCCCATATACAAAAGTAAACTCAAAATGGATCAAAGACCTGAATGTAAGTTATGAAACCATTAAACTCTTTGAAAAAAACATAGGCAAAAACCTCTTAGACATAAACATGAGTGACCTCTTCTTGAACATATCTCCCTGGGCAAGGAAAACAACAGCAAAAATGAGTAAGTGGGACTATATTAAGCTGAAAAGCTTCTGTACAGCAAAAGACACCATCAATAGAACAAAAAGGAACCCTACAGTATGGGAGAATATATTTGAAAATGACACATCCGATAAAGGCTTGACGTCCAGAATATATAAAGAGCTCACACACCTCAACAAACAAAAAACAAATAACCCAATTAAAAAATGGGCAGAGGAACTGAACAGACAGTTCTCCAAAAAAGAAATACAGATGGCCAACAGACACATGAAAAGATGCTCCACATCGCTAATTATCAGAGAAATGCAAATTAAAACTACAACGAGGTATCACCTCACACCAGTAAGGATGGCTGCCATCCAAAAGACAGAGAACAACAAATGTTGGCGAGGCTGTGGAGAAAGGGGAACCTTCCTACACTGTTGGTGGGAATGTAAGTTAGTTCAACCATTGTGGAAAGCAGTATGGAGGTACTTCAAAATCCTCAAAACTGACCTACCATTTGACCCAGGAATTGCACTCCTAGGAATTTACCCTAAGAATGCAGCAATCAAGTATGAGAAAGATCAGTGCACCCCTATGTTTATCGCAACACTATTTACAATAGCCAAGAATTGGAAGCAACCTAAATGTCCATCTATAGATGAATGGATAAAGAAGATGTGGTACATATACAGAATGGAATACTACTCAGCCATAAGAAAAGGGCAAATCCTACCATTTGCAGCAACATGGATGGAGCTGGAGGGTATTATGCTCAGTGAAACAAGCCAGGTGGAGAAAGAGAAATACCAAATGATTTCACTCATCTGTGGAGTATTAGAACAAAGGAAAAACTGAAGGTACAAAACAGCAGCAGAATCACAGAACTCAAGAATGGACTAACAGGTACCAAAGGGAAAGGGACTGGGGTGGATGGGTGGGTATGGAGGGATAAGTGGGGGGAGAAAAAGGGGGGTATTAAGGTTAGCATCCATAGGGCAGTGGGAGAAAGGGGAGAGCTGTACAACACAGAGAGGACAAGTAGTGATTCTACAACATTTTGCTACGGTGATGGACAGTGACTGTAAAGGAGTATATAGGGGGGACCTGGTATAGGGGAGAGCCTAGTAAACAAAGTATTCGTCATGTAAGGGTAGATTAATGATAAAAAAAAAAAGCAGTTCCTGTGTGGTGACCTCCAGTGAGTTCTACACAATTATATAAATGGCATGTAAAAGTGTAGGCAAAGGGTCTGTTTGTGTTTATACAGAGGATCAAAGCCTAATTTGGCTACCCCGAAAATAAACTAAGATATGATATGAAAAAGAACTGCCAACATTAGCACTCTCGGTAAGACTCATGTGAGAAGATGATCAGCAAAAGAAACCCCAACAAAGATCCACGCACTGCCACAGGTGTAGATGCACTCATCCCACCAATTCCTGGACTTGCCATGGGAATGATAAAGGAGATACCTAAGCTGGCCTGTGCATACAGTAAAACAACAAATTTGACTGGATCTATACTGTGGGAACTCAACCAAGGATTAGGAGAAGTGCAAATTGTAGCACTCCAAAATCTTACAACTACAGACTATTTACTGTTAAAAGAACATATGGGATGTGGACAGTCCCCAGGAATGGGTTGTTTTAATTTATCTGAATTCTCTCAGACTGTTCAAGTTCAGTTGGACAATATCCACCATATCATAGATAAGTTTTCACAAATGCCTAAGGTGCCTAACTGGTTTTCTTGGTTTCACTGGAGATGGCTGGTAATTACAGGTATGCTTTGGTTACATAACTGTACTCCTACTATGTTAATGTGTATGCACAATTTAATTAGTAGTTTAAAACCTATCCATGCTGAAGTTACTCTACAAGAAGATATGTCAAAGAAATAATCAATCTCCCCAGGTTTTCTTCCGCCTGCTACTTCTATAGCTTTTCTTCTTCCTACCTAATTACAACCCTTAAATAGAATTCGTGCCACATGTCGAATTTACTGAGTATCATAATTCTTCCAAGTGGTAAAGACACCTCAAGACAAATGCTGGGCATAGAAGCCACAGGGCATAAATATGCAAAGAAGTAAAAAGCTAACCTTTTCAAACAATAAGGCTTCTCTCTCACTTACCAACTTAACATTTCCCTGTATGGCCCCAGAAGATGACTGGTAAGCCAGAGACGGGTAAGATTCCTCAAGGGAGGAACAACCTAAGACAGGCCCAGTCGCAGGAGGGTCATCAGGTGAGAAATTGGGGATCAACAGAGGTGAGGCTTAGAACCTCACCCCCCGTTCTGAGAGAAATCTTCTGCATACGTCGATGTTTTATTGCCCTTGTCTAGCTTGGATTAACACATCGTCTACAGGCACACACCTGATCATCTACATTTGCTCTCTTACAACACTAAACTATGTTTTCTACCTTTTTATCATATCTACCTACCACTTCAGCATTTTATTAAAAATAATAATAATAAAGAGAGAAATGTGGTATCCACATATAAATCAAGTATAAAAATCAAATAAATATTCATATTTGAACTGACTGTTTATAGTTCATAATGCATGAACAAAACCGAAAGCTTCTGTGATAACTGCCCTTGTAATGTTCACCATGTAACTTATTCACTATGTAAGAATTTGTACTCCATGTAAGACCTTGTTCGTTATGCATCAGAAGATGGGAGACTGACGAAAATTAGGCTTGGGGTGGATTAATGATTGTGCATTGAGCATTGACCCCCCCTATACAGAATTTTATTGTTGTTAACAACCATTTGATCAATAAATATGAGAGATGTCCTCATAAAATATATATATATATATATATATATATATATATATATAAACACACTTCCAATTGTAAAATAAATAAGTAACCGGGATGTAATGTATAGCATAAGGAATATAGTCAAAATATTGTAACAACTTGGTATGGTGATAGCTGGTACCTAGAATTATCATGTATATAAATGTTGAATCACTGTGTTGTTCACCTGAAACTAATGTTATACTGTGTGTCACTACCCTTCAATAAAAAATCATTATCCAGGAAAAAAAAAAAACATATTATGAACACATAATGCCCTTCTGTGTGGCTTTTTAGTAGTCCACTTAAGATTTTGTCTTATCCTTGAAGTTTACAAATACTGCTAGGGAAGTGACAATTTGCCCTCCAGGTTTTAGGTGTCTGGACTTTTCTTAGTGCCCCTGGAAAATATAGTGTTCATAACCTTGAAAATAATGTATCACTTCAGTAATATACTCACCTTATAAAATCTAGGATTTTCAAATTAAGATAGACACCTAGCTTTAGGCAATGAGATATGAGAACTTCAACTTTTGATTAAAGTTTCTCACTACCATATAGAACATTAGGAGCTGTGAGGACAGTGTAGGCACACATTTATGAGTTCTAGATGGTCACACTAAGCACAGAACCCAGCAGGCCCATCATCCATCCCCTCCATAACTTCCCCTCCAAGGGACTATCCAAGAGTACCTTTCTGCTTAAAAGGTATGTAAATTATTTACCTTGCCATCCAAGTTCTTTTTGTAGCATGAGTCCCAGACCATATTTACCAGTCTTTCTCTTATTGCATTGTTATTGATGTCCAATATTCAGTAGCAGGGTTGTACAAACTTTTTATGTAGGGTCAGATCATAAATGTTTTAGGATTTGTAGACCACAGGTACTCTTCTGCTCCTACTCCTGCTCTGCTTCCTTCTTGCAATACTATAAAAATGTAAGAATTGGAAAAAAAATTATTAGATCAAAGGTCATAAAAAAACAGACCAAGGGTCAGATTAGGCCCTTTCAGTATCATGGAATATTTCCAAGGCCCCCTTTACATGAAGGCTTTTGCAGGGTTACTTGCTCCAGTACATCCTTATCTTTCTCATTGCAACACTTTTCTCATGTCTCTAAATTTGCCTTCACTAAGATCTTTTGGCTGCATATATAGTCCTTAGAATGGGGGTACCATCAATATCCCCTTATTTTTTCTATATTCCCATTTACATTCAACTCAGATTTCCACATGGGCTTATTGCTGTGAAACAAGGAGTCAGCCCAACTACAGGCTTTGCTGTCCGAATAACAGATGCACAGTGATCAACTGCTGACATACTTTGAAAGAAGTGATATGATTGGTCGCTGATTATGATGTGCATCTCTAATTTGCATAACAATTTAGCTGAAGTGCTAGTAGTGAACTTTATACTTGATGCAACTACTACTTACACTTAATATAGCATGATAATGAAAATTTGAACTGTGTTGTATGACACTGGTATAATTTTACCAAAAACATGCCACCTGAACTTTAAAAATTTAGAAATTTATATATAAAAACTTAAACAATACAGGTACACAATTCCATGTGATCTCTCTCATCACAGTCTCACTCTTTCTACTTCTCAAAAGTAGTTTCTCTTTGTTTCCCTCCAGATCCTCTTAGTCAATTTAAAACATGAACATAAAGACTGTTTTTATATTTTTTTGTTTGTTTCTGTTCCAAAATAAATGAGGCACTGCAGCCTAGAGCAGCCCCTGGAACATCATATAGGTGCAAATGTGTGGACTTAGTGGACAAATGTGTACTATTTGCTACAAGTTGTTTTGCTGGGTATTAATTCTTAAAGATTCTTTTAAAATAGCACATATAGAGTTGCTCCATTCTTAATAATGGCTGCAGATTACATAGTATCAATAAAATTACATTTTAGATTTTATTTCCTTATTAATGGAGAGTGACTATACTTCTACTTTTGTGCTATTATGAAAGAAATCAACAGAAACCCTTGTTTATATCTTTTGTGCATCTACAGAATATTTCTCTAAAATATATAATAATTGCTGTTTTTTTCTTTCCCTACACCTGTTTGTTTTATGTGGTGCCAATGTTTTAAAAGTTTTTCTCATCATTTAACCTGGTTTAAATTGTACATTGTCATAAAAAATTGTAATTTATATAGACATATCATCATATCATATTTGGAAATCTTCTCTTATCAGTGTATTGGTTATAATAACAAATTGTATTGCACATGCTGATTTTGAATCCTACATAAAATGGTCTACCAAGCTTATTTAATTTGAAGTAAGACATTATGAAGATCTTTGTTAAGTAAATAGCTAGAAATTTAAGGGAAATTATACAATATGTTTTCTTAAATGAATAATCTCCTCTTCCCTTATTTGTAACTCATGGAGTCAGTATTTTTATTAGTAGTAATATAATAATCAACCCCAAGTTTGGTCTCCATTAATAATAGTTTTTAATATTTTTTCGAATAATAAATATCACTGTAGTAATTATATTCTTTTACATTAATACTTTAAGATATATTCATGCAAATTTTATTTTTAACACACTTCCCTTATTTTTAGCATTATAAACAGTCTTCACCTTACATTTTTTATCTCTTTGCTACATGATGTTCTAGAATGATGATACTTTCCATTATTTTGAAGAGATAGATAATAAAATTTTTATAACTTTCCTCAGGATAAAAGATGTTTGTAATCATCTTGAGTGTTCAACAGTTAAAATATAATTTAAAATTATAGGAAGATATATTTACTTACTTAATATTTACAATTAGTTTTGTTTCAGGACTTTAACAGCCATTTAGAAGAGCTGTAAAAACAAAGATAAAAAACATATCTATAAATACACATATCTTAACATTTTTGAAAATAATCTATTTTTGCTCTTGAGCTGTCTTCTCACCTGACACTGGGAAGGAAGAACTCTCCTAACCAAGTATTACTTCACCTCTTGACTTCCAAAGGCCAACTCAGCTCAAATTAAGCTAAGGTCATGAAGACCTGTGCCTGGCAAATTGCAAAGTTTGTGATCCCTGTGGAAGCAGTCATAGACGTCCACACAGTCTTATCTTCCAGTAGACAGAATCAAAGACTGATTTGCCCCAAGCATGAACGTTTTAGCAATAAATTCATAGACTTCCTAGAGTAAGTGACTCTAATGTTTAGTTGACAAATGTGTTTTCAGAACACTAGACAAAACAGTTTATACTCATGTGATATGTTTACATGATATATTATCAGATTAAGCCATATACTATTACTATTTTTTAGTGTCAACAGCATCAAACATGAATGACTTCATATGGTTCAAGTCAACATAAATGAAATTAACTTTCATGTTATCCTTTAAATTGAAATCAGAGTCCTGAGGATTTTTTGAAGAAAATATTTTTAAAGAAAAATCCCACCCTAACCCATTTTCTACACTGAGCCAAATAATAATCAGTAAATCAAAGCAACAAATTAAAATAATACTTTTTAAGTATTATGTAAAAAAAGATTATTAATTCAAATCTCTTCTCCAATATTGAAATTTAACTACTTGAAGGTAGTTTTAACTTTTTTTTTTCCATAGAAATTATTTGAATCTTTTCCTCAGCATGAGGTAGGAAGAAAGATTTCCTCATGCCATCAAGTAAGTCATTTTACAGGGTTCTGTGGTCATAAAAAATGTGGAAATCACTTATTACTTCTGACAGAGATGGACATTTATCCTTGTACATCCACTCATATATTTAATATTCACACAATATTATTATTTTTTTTAATGATTTTGAAAAGATTTGTAACTTTTAGTAAGAATTACAAGGAGGTCAAAATAAGCAAACTGAAAGGAAAATTTACATTCATTACACAAAATGATTTGACTTTTCTAATTATGATTGTTCTGGCTTGTCTACTAAGCTCTGAAAATTATCTTATCTTATCATAAAGATTAATTTTATATTTTTTCCCCTATTTTCCCAGGAGCCATTGGGACATAATAACAAAAGAAACTATTTAAATATTTTCCATTTTCCAGTTTTCCTTTTATCTGATTCTTGTTCAGTCATTATTCCCATCTGGCTAGTATGAAGATGAAGAGCTTGAGGGTGTGTGTGTATGTGTGTGTGCATGTGCATGCTTACTTCAGCTTGGAGCACACATTCTGGTAGCTGTGCAGTGCACATCCAGAATCTTCACTGAAATGGCTTTATGATTGAAGTATTTTTTTTTACTTTCCTCTACAGTATCTGTATTTTCAGAGCCATTAAATAATGACTTCTAATTTATTATCATGGTTTTTCTTTAAAAATTGCATTTATCTAAAAGTGAAAAGTAGGTATAGGCTTTCTTGTATGAGCACTCAATTGTGTGGTGATCTGTTTACATACAAGAAATAAATAACCATTTCCTTCAGGTGATAAATTTACATTCTTAGGGATGCTTAATTTCCTCTGACAACCAATTTGCTTTTGAAATATTACCCTACATAATAACCACAAATTGTAGTTGTTACATTAAAGTACAAATAGCTGAACAAATTAACTGGTAAACTACTTTGACACTGTTGGGATTTTTGTTTTCCATAATAAGAATCTCAAGACCAGTGCTCTTTGACTCACAATAAACTGAGAAAGTGAGGTTTCATGTTGGATTGTGTCAGTTTATTTTTTGGTCCCAAATGTGCATATTCTATATTAGTTGTTTTCCCTGTGCTAGTATGTGTAGGAGAGTAGGTATGAATTTAAGAGCAATAGCTTAACTAAAATAGAAAAATATTTCATTATGTAATAGCTGTAGTGTCTGGGTGGTGTTGAGGATGTCCCAGTGTGCACAATTAGGCTTCCAGGCTTTATGCCAGAAATAATAGGAATTCTGGTTAATCTAGATGATTCCTGAAAGCAACTGGCTTAATGGAATATTCCCACTTCACTTTATATTTTTTTTCTTTCTGTGCCTGTATTTTCATTAACTTTGACAAAGACATGTAAGATTTGTGTATGTTTATGATATGCTATGATAGTTTAAATGTCAGTTAAATCAATAACCCATTACAGAATTCTAGAATAAGAACCACTTTGAGGTCTAATTCTTCCATCAATACAAATTTTCAACTGACATGAACATGAATAGGAATTACAGCCCTTTACCAAGGAATAGATTCTTATGAATTTCACTGTGGCCAAGAAATATTTATAATCAGCATGTTTCATCATTTCACCCAGGTAACCATTGCTTGATTACCTGCCTGGAAATATTAAAACAAATAAAGAGTGTAGAGAAATGGCAATCATTAAAAAGAAAGTCAATGTTGTCCATCTTATTTGAGGGCTTTATTGATAATGTACACTGGAGGGTACTGGAAGTGTGCAAAGACTGCTGTAATAATATTATCCTGTCAATGTGCCAAACTCCTACTCCAGAACAAGCTTTGAAACCTTGAATTGTTATTTGAAGACTAAAATGGAAGTTATGCACCTATTTTATGTAATATTTGGTATTCAAATTTGAGCTGATATCTGTTGTCAGTTCTGATAAATAGATCATTTTATAGCACTGTGTTAAAAATTAGTATGTTAATAGAAGCTAAGAAAATTTATATATTTTCTACCACATTGGTTTGCATACAAATAGCTTGGAAAACTGTTTTTTTATTAATGTGGCCATTTACGATGTATTGGTTGTGTATGAAAATTAGGCATTCCCTACAAATGCACAGATACAATTAAGTTGAAGATGTTTCATCTAGAAACAAAACAGAACTGACAGCTTAGCAAAAAATTGGAAGTAAGCTCTATGTGAAACTATCAGAGAACTATTTAGTGAATTTAGTGCATGGACTATTACAGAGCATTAAATGAATGAGTATAAATACTCTTAAGGTCAGGAATGAGAAGGTATAGGAAAAACTGAAAATGTGATCCTTTTCTTTTTTCTTTTTGATAGTATTGTTGCTTCCTTTATTATCTTCCAATATATTTAGGTCCTGTAGAGTTCAATGTTCTTAAGAGCATTTTCTACTGATGCATATGTTTTCTGTGTCTTCTAGCATTTCTAAGTTACTAAAATTAATATTTAAAAAAAGAGCAACTCCATGTACAGAATGGAATGTCATTGACAAATCATTAGCTCAGTGTTGAATAACTTGGATGAAAAATCTAATCAAAGTAACAATATGGGCATTGAATATCCTAGGATTGAGGAATAAGTTAGGCATCAGCCGTAATGTGCTACCTAATCTGCAAGTAGAATGGTACGGAGACCAGAAATACAGACATTCAAACATGAAAAAATATAGAAACAATTAGTTAGTCAAACATTTTTGTAGATCAGACATTTAAAGTCAATTTGGTTTCTATCACTAAACACATGGTCTACTCAAAAGGAGTGACTGAGGAAAGTTAATGAAGGGAACTTTGGTAAAAGCACAAGCAGGAAAAGTGAAGCATCTGAGACTCGTAATGACCACTCACACCTGGACATAACGGGCAAGGAGGAGCCCAAGGAAATTGCCATTTCATAGACCTAGCAAGACCTGCATTTCAAGGAGACATCAGAAAAGGTACATTCCCTCTACTAACTCTACCCATTCCTACCCACTACGTAGGTAACAAATTTCATGAGTTTCTGATTTTCCATTTCTGTGGTTCTATTTAAAAAAATTGGCAGATACCTGCATCTTTTCTTATGCCCCTCTTTTTACACAAACTGTAATGTACTATAAATATTCTTTTGTTCCTTGTTTTTTTTCACTTGAGGTGATATCTAAGAAATTACTGTGTATCAATTTATTAATATTTACTCATTTTTTAATGTAGCAGCTAGGGTATCACTAGTTACCCTCCTTAAGAATTATAGAATCTTATATTCCCAACATAAATGCATAAGTGTGTGTTTTATGATAGCCTTGCCAAAAGAGTGTATTGTCAAGGTTTTAAATTTTGGCAAACTGATAGTTGAGATATTGCATCTGTATCTAGTTTTATTTTGCATTTCTCTTATTCTCTTATAGTAAGTGAAAATGAGTGCCTTTTTACACAACAGGTCATTTTTATAGTTTATGAATTTTTTTTTCTATCAGACGTTGGTCTTGCATTTCCCAGTTTAAGAGATGTTTATACATTAGGAATGTTTGCTATTTAACTTACCTGTGGTTGGCTGTCTTTTCCCTCTATCTCTTCACCTTATCTCCCCTCTTTGTGTGTCTATCTCTGTGCTTAAATTTAGCCTTTTTGTACAAGGATATTGTCATATTGGATTATAACCAACCTTAATGACTTGATTTAAACTTGAGTACTGCTGTAAAGACTCATATATGCAGATAAAACAACATTCTGAGATATTGGACATTAGAACTACAACAAACCTTTTTTGTGGGGGAGGGGTAATACAAAATTGAACCAAAAACTAATGATGAATTAGCAGAAAGAGAAATCAGGAAAACAATTCCATTCACAATTGCATCAAAAAGAATAAAATGCCTAGATATAAACCTAACCAAGGAAGTGAAAGACCTATACTCTGAAAACTACAAGACACTCATGAGAGAAATTTAAAAAGATACCAATGAATGGAAACACATCCTGTACTCATGGATAGGAAGAATTAATATTGTCAAAATAGCCATCCTGCCTAAAGCAATCTACAGATTCAATGCAATCCCTATCAAAATACCAACAGCATTCTTCAATGACTAGAGCAAATAGTTCTAAGATTCATATGGAATGGCGAAATACCCCAAATAGCCAAAGCAATCCTGAGAAGGAAGAATAAAGCTGGGGGGATTACCCTCCCTGATTACAAGCTCTACTACAAAGCGATAGTAATCAAGACAATTTGATACTGGCACAAGAACAGACTCATAGACCAATGGAACAGACTAGAGAGCCCAGATATAAATCCAACCATATATGGTCAATTAATATGATAAATAAGCCATGGATATAAAATGGGGAAATGACAGCCTCTTCAGGAACTGGTATTGGCAATACTGGACAGCTACATGCAAGAGCATGAACCTGGATCACTGTCTAACCCCATACACAAAAGTAGACTCAAAATGGGTTAAAGACCTGAATATAAGTCATGAAACCATAAACCTTTTAGAAGAAAACATAGGCAAAAATCTCTTGAATATAAACATAAGCAACTTTTTTCTGAACACATCTCCTTGGACAAGGGAAACAAAATAAAAAATGAACAAATAGGACTATTTCATTCTAAAAAGTTTCTGTACAGTAAAGGACACCATCAGCAGAACAAAAAGGCACCCTACAGTTTGGGAGAATATATTTGTTAATGACATATCTGACAAGGGGTTAACATCCAAAATATATAAAGAACTCACATGCCTCAACACCCAAAAAGCAAATAACCCTATTAAAAAATGGGTGAAGGATATGAACAGACACTTCTTCAAAGAAGAAATTCAGATGGCCAACAGGCACATGAAAAGATGCTCCACATCACTAATTATCAGGGAAATGAAAATTAAAACCACAATGAGATATCACCTCATACCAGTTAGGATGGCCAACATAGAGAAGACTAGGAACAACAAATGATGTAGAGAAAGGGGAACCCTCCTATACTGCTGGCTGGAATGTAAACTAGTTCAACCATTGTAGAAAGCAGTATGGAGGTTCCTCAAAAAACTCAAAATAGAAATACCAATTGACCCAGGAATTCCACTCCTAGGATTTTACCCTAAGAATGCAGGATCTTAGTTTCAAAAACACATATGCACCCCTTTTTTTTTTATCACAGCACTATTTACAATAGCCAAGAAATGGAATCAACCTAAGTGTCCATCAGTAGACGAATGGATAAAGAAAATGTGGTACATATACACAATGGAATATTATTTAGCCATAGAAGAAAACAAATCCTATCATTTACAGCAACATGAATGGAGCTAGAGGGCATTATGCTCAGTGAAATAAGGCAGGTGGAGGAAGACAAGTACCAAATGACTTCACTTATCTATGGAGCGTAAGAACAAAGCAAAAACTGAAGGAACAAAACAGCAGCAAACTCACAGAATCAAAGAATGGACTAACAGTTGCCAAAGGGAAAGTGGGGAGGATGGGTGGGAAGGGAGGGAGAAGGGGAATAAGGGGCATTATGACTAGCACACATAACGTAGCAGCGGCATGAGGAAGACAGTACAGCACAGAGAAGACAAGTAGTCACTCTATAGCATTTTACTTTGCAGATGGGCAGTGACTGTAATGGGGTATGTAGCAGGGACTTGATAATGGGGGGAATGTAGTAACCACAATTTGCTCATGTGATTGTAAATGATGATACCAACATTTTAAAAAAATTGAAACAATAATAATGAATAAAGGAAAAAGAAATACACATATATATGCATTATTTGGAAAAATAATTATATTTACAGAATTAATGGTGTATGGTTTCTGATGTATAAAAGGTTAACTTCAGAGAACCAATTCACAATGAACAGCTTAAAGCAACAAAAACTATTGGTAAAAGTAAACTGATGTCAGTCTTTTAGATTCTCCCTACAGAGAGTTTAACAGAGAGGTTAAAACAAAGTGTATTATTAGCTCTTCCTAGGCAAATCCTTTTCACTATTGGATTAATAATGTGGAAATATAAGTGAGACTATTGATTCTGGTTTTCTAAATTGTGAATATTTAAATAAATATTTGAATATTTTGTCTGAGAACCACTTACACTTTCATAGGTAATTCAGAATATTCTATACTTAACTATGGAAACAGGATAAACCACATAGAAAATTTTAATATCAGAGTATTATTAGAAAACCTGCCAATAAAAAAAATTAAAAACTCATTAATCAGTCTTCCTCACCAGTGACAAGGTGAATGAAGTAATTTATACATTTCCTATTCTGCAGTCAAGTCTGTAATAAATAACCAATCAAGTTTGAGTTCTCATCATTTTAATACTAAATTAGATATAAGACTTTATTCAGATTTAATTTTCCAATGAATTGTGGATGTATATCTTATTAATCTGTTTATTAGAAACAAAATAATTATATTCCCTTACCATTTATTGAATAATGATTAAGTATAACTCATATTTTTATAATGATCTATATCTGTCAGGCTCAGAGTAGGAAACAGATGACATACTCATATTCAAATAAAGTTATTAACAAGGTGGACATGTACCTTATTGTCCAGTCCCTACAGATCTGCTATTCCTAAATACACAAGAGCAAGAGACAGTAACTGGAATGTTCCTGAACAAAACCATGGTACATGGTCACTGTAGTGATTGGAAAAGTTTAATAAAGAAACTACTAATAAATATATAGGCAAGGTTAAGAATATCAAAAAGAGATGGCATCATAGTGCCACAGAGCTCTCAAAATTTGGAAGCCATTACAATCTCTTCAACAGTAGGATCAATGGGAGTCGTTACTCAAAATCATAGAAAGGAAGGCTACAGGAAAGGTGTGTCTTTTAGTAGAGTAATACAGCTAACCTTGTATCCTAACAGGGAAGTGGGAAAAATACATCAGTATCTCTTCTTTTCTACATTCCAATTTTCAGCTTAACCTTAACTAAAAGCCAGACATCAAGGAACCATTGATATACTCCATATAGGACAGACTCCCAGAATACAGAGGATGAGGAGAACAGAAGGGTGAGGAGAATTGATAGAAAATATCTATACAATTACTGTATAATTTTTCTAAACACATTTCTTTCTACACAGATTTTTTTCCTCTTAAGTCATTAGGATAGAGATTTTCCTTAACTATGGGTGAGAAAAAAAAGAGACTGAATAACTTGCCTATAGTCATAGACTTAAGTAGGTAAGATTAGATTCTAATCAAGTCTACTTTACTTGCATTGTTCTTCCTGAATGATCAATTTTTCAAATTCATTCTCATACATATGTGTATATGTATAAATATATATATAGATGTGTGTGTGTATTTTAAGTATATACATATAAATATATATACTCAGAATATTTCTGTGGGTGTCATTAATGCTATAATCATATATGTTCTTGTAGGAAAAGTGGAAGTTCCTGTGACAGTATCCTCACCTGACCCTAAACTACTTAATGATGTAATTGGCCTACTGCTAGGCTAATGCCTCCACACCCACAGACAATGAGCCATTATTGCTGGTGTTACTATATAAAGAGCTCCGCGCAGTGGTCTGCCTGGAGGCAGACATGCTTTGTGAACACACCAGAATCAGACGCGATTCCAGCACTTAGCTTGCCATTGTGAGAATAAAGCTTAGTATAAACCCTTTTACCCGAAAGTTCTGTTTCTTTTCGGTCTTACCGAATCCAGAGTGAACTTGGCCCAGAGGCAGTCCCTCTTAGGCGAGACAGACCTATTGTAATGTTAAAGTTCTCCTAAATATTTGATTTTGGGATATATAAAATGCTTAGCATTTTGTTTTGTTTTTATGATGAGACCCTTAAAATCGCCAAATGATGATATGCCATTTGACCAATGAGCAGTA
Organism: Manis pentadactyla; assembly: GCF_030020395.1. Lineage (NCBI taxonomy): Eukaryota > Metazoa > Chordata > Mammalia > Pholidota > Manidae > Manis > Manis pentadactyla. The sequence goes on from NC_080024.1 coordinate 51,270,628, forward strand.
GAGTGGTTAAAATCAAATGTTCCCTGTTTAAAAGTTCGACTTTTTCATTTAAGAATAAAATGGTGTGCTTGTGTGTGTTCTTGAGGAACTACTAGAAAGGCATTTTAATTGTTAACTCTGGATGCCTGTTGAGATTTTTCTGACAAAAAATAAGGGATGGCAGTGAAAATGAATTAAAGTATGGCATGCATGCTTAAGGGCTTAGCATTTTCTGTTCTTGTGTTTTCTCTGCTATATTACTCTACCCTTCTAATTCATGATTATATAACTGTCAGTATTATATATATAACATTAGGTGTAATTATTTAGTTAATAACATTATTAACTGGCAGCATTATATGTAACTATCAGCCTTTTATAACATTAGGTACCATTCTTACATAAAAGATGACATAAAAGTGATTTTCCATTTTATTCATTGAGTTTAAACTAAATGCTAACAATTGAAAAATAAGAAATTATAAGAGTAAACTAATTCAGGACTTTTACAGTTAACAAATGTGGACTTTCTCCTTTTCTGGGAATCACACTAAAGCATAAGGAACAAAGATTTAATGGTGAGGAGAGAGTAAATTATGGGGGAGTTCATTGTAAGCAATAACATAGATTTGAATTCATTACTTGGAGAAATAAAATATATGTGATGAAACATATGCAAGCAGCTAAAGCCAAGATTACATAATTTGGAAGCTACCCTTTGCAAAAGAACTTTGAAGAATTTCTGGGTCAGTGCCAGTAGATAAGATGTGAATAAACAAATAAAAACCAGGCATTTAATTTAATAGGGAACAAAAGTATTAGTAAGTACTCCTGTTTCTCAGATGGCAATGGTATCAGACCATTTCTTGAAGGAAATAACTTTCTGGAAAATTCAACCAGTAAATTTCTGCTAATACCATATTGGCTATAGCTATATCAAATGACCATATCTAGTTACAAACTAGATACAAACTAGGGAGGTAAGAATTTTTAACAGGGGGACTTTGTTATCCTGGAAAATATTAGAGACCTATTAGTAATATTTTGATTAAATATCTATCTTTTGAAGACAAATGCCAGTGTTGGTCACAAAATGACAATAAAAAACTATGTTCCAACCTGTAATGATTTTTTTACCAGTTTTATTAAGAAATAATTGATATACATCACTGCATAAATTTAAGGTATACAGCATGATGGTCTGATTTACATATGTTGTGAAATGATTACTTACAATAGGTTCAGCTAACACCTATCTTTTAATATATGTACAGTAAAAAGGAAGAAATGGAAAAATTACTCCTTGTGATGATAAAGAATGCTTAGATGTTAGTCTCTTAACTTTCTGATATGTCATAGAGCAGTGTTAGCTATAGTCATCATTTTATTCATCACATACCTAGTACTTACTTATTTTATAACTGGAAGCTTGAAATTTAAATACCTTCCTCCAATACTTCTTCCTGAAACCCTCCACCCCTGCTAACCACAAGCCTGATCTCTTTTTCTGTGAATTATTATTATTATTTGTAGATTCAACATATAAGTGAAATCATACAGTATTTGTCATTCTCTAATTTCATTTAGTATAATGTCTTCAAAGTCCATCTTTGCTCACAAAAGCTTTTATTCATTTTTTATGGTTGAATAACATTCCATTACATGCACACATGTGTACCACAGATTAGTGTTTCTGTTTACTTTGGATATATTCCCAGAAGTGGAATTACTGAATCATGTAGTAGTCTTCTTTTTAATTTTTTGAGGATACTACATCCTGTTTCCATACTTCTGTACCAATTTACCTTTCCACCAACAGATTTTGTTGAGAATTTTTAAATCTATGTTCATGAGAGATATTGATTTATAGTTTTCTTTTCTCGTAATATCTTTGCCTGTTTTTTTATTAGGGTAAAAAGCTCTTATGCTCTCCTCACATAATGAATTAGGAAGTATTTCTTCTGCTTCTATCCTCTGATAGAGATTTTATAAAACTGGTATAATAAGTGTTTGGTAGAATTCACCGGTGAATCCATTTGTGTCTGATGTTTTCTATTTTGGAAGATTTTAATTATTGATTCAATTTCTTTAATAAATATAAGCTTATTTAGACTTTTCATTTCTTCCTGTGTGAATTTTGGCAGATTGCTTCACGGAATTCAGTCCATTTCATCTAGGTTATCAAATTTGTGGGTGAGGAGTTGTTCATAGTATTCTTTTATTATCCCTTTAATTTCCACAGGTTCTGTAGTGATTTCGTTTCTGATTTAGTTTTTCCTCTTTCTTTCTTTTTTTTTCTCCTTACTTAGCCTAGCTGGAGACTTATCAATTTTACTGGTCTTTTGAAAGAACCAGTTTTAGTTTTGTTGACTTTCTCTATTGATTTTCTATTTTCAATTTTATTGATTTCTGCTCTAGTTATTATTTATTTTCTTCTGATTACTTTGGATTGAATTTACTATTGTTTACTAATGTCCTATGTGGAAACTTACATCATTGTATTTACATCTTTCTTCTTTTGTAATATATGCATTCAGTGCTATAAATCTCCCTCCAAGCATTACTTTCTCTGCATCCCCAAAATTTTGATATGTTGTTTTTCATTTTTATTTAGTCCAAAATATTTTTAGATTTCTCTTGAGATTTCTTCTTTGTCTCTTCTGTTATTTAGAAGTGTGTTTTTTGAGCTCCACATAATCGTGGATTTTTCAGTCATCTTTTGGTTATCGAGTTCTGGTTTAATTCCATTAGGATTTGAGGGCATCTGTCTTGCCAATGGGTTTCAGCCCAGGGTTAGTCCATTATGGATTTGGTGAAACTGAGAAATGACTATGGAACGTTCTTGGGGTAAAAGGGTTTATTACCTGCTTGTTCTCCTGACAGTATGTTGATCACTAGAATTATGTCTGCATCCTGCAGTCTGCAGGTCTGTAATCTTCCCTCTTCTCTGCTGCCGCAGCCATCTCAGAGTCTGTCCTCTGTGCCACCACCACTCCAGTCTCTGCTCTCCTGCAGCCTTCCAGCCATCCAGAGTTCTGGACAAAGCTCTTTATATAAAGTCAATAATAACATATCGTAGAGCAAGCAAGCTGACCAGGGCCGAGTAAGAATCCTGGCCATAGGAACCTTCACTTTCTCCACAGCAGCCATGGTATAATTTTCATTCTTTTAAATTTCTTTGGGTGTTTTGTGGCCCAGAATGTGGTTTATCTTGGTGAATATGCCATGTGAACTTGAGAAAATGTGTATTCTGATTTATTAGATGAAGTAGTCTATAGATATCAATCAATTATATCTAATTGATTGATGATGTTGAATTCAACTACATCCTTACTAATTTCTGCCTGCTGAATCTATACATTTCAGAGAAAGAGATGTTGAAGTCTCCCATCTATGATAGTGGATTTGCCCATTTCTCCTTGCTGTTCTATCAGTTTTTGACTCAGTTAAATACTCTGTTGGTACTGGTTTTACGAGCTTTTCATGAGCAGATTTGTGACAGTTTAAAACAAATTGATGAATATTTAACAAAAATCAAATTAAATAAGGAATTGGTTGTTTATTTAATAATTGTCCTGCTCTAATAGAGTTTACATTCATTCTAACTGGGAGATAAAGAGAAAAGTGGGGAAGAAAAAGCAATTCAATAACATATACCTGAAAAGTAATTTAAGATGGTGATGTTATTGGGGAACTTTCTCAACTCTTTCTCACAATTTATCTTGACATCACATCCATGCACATTGATACTCCTACTTAATACTCCATGTATAGTAAAAATACAATTCCATGAAGATGGCAACTCAATGTCTTATATTAACCACATTGAACTGCACTTCTCCTAGCCACAGGTATACTTATTAAATGAATCTGCTTGGGGCCTTTTACCATGTTTTCCTGAGATACATTAGTTCAGAACGCCCGTAAATAATTTTACCATAAGTAACTGGCTAACTGCTGAATTAGGGCCATTTGATTTTTCTCCCACTATATAATCACATAATGTTAAAACAGAAGTATAGGCATCTGCTTTGATCTGGAAGGTTTATGAAGGTACACTGTAATGGTGAAATAGTTTAGTGTAGGAAGAGAAATAATCTAAATTTAAGTGAAAAATTTCTATCATAAACTTCTACTATAGCTTACAATTGCTTTTATAAGATATATATTTTATTGTTATTAATGCTTCTTATTTTCTTGAAAATCATTTCTGTAGTAGGCTGAATAATGGCTCTCTAATGTATCTATATTTTCATCCCCAGAACCTGTGAATGTTATTTTACATGATAAAAAGGACTTTGCTGATGTGCTCATGTTAAAGATTTTGAGATGGGGAGATTATCTGTATTACCTGCATTAGCCTGGATTATTTAGATGTGCCCTAAATGATTTAATCACCAGGGTCATTATAAAAGGGAGGCAAGAAGTTCTAAGGAGACAATAGGAGAGAGGCAATACAAGCAAGATGTTGAAGAGATGCAGGCAAGGGGCCAGGAGCAAGGGAAACATGGGAGGACTGTGAAAGTTGGAAAAAACAGAGAAACAGATCTCTCTTGAAACCTTTAATTGATTTCATTGATTGGAAAAAATAAAATGATTTATCAAAATGAAATTAAATAAACATTTTTTAAAAGTATATTATAAATAAACAAAGTAATACATTAAGTGGTATATCAAATTGATATATTAAAATAACAAGTCAAATGGGTTTAGAATGCAGTGTTCTTGGTGAAAGCTTGCAAATATTTATTTGAATCTTAATGAAAATAAATAAATAGAAAAATATATCTGTAATTTCATTTTAGTTGTATATGTGCATGTATAATATTATTTTCTTTTGATTGCTCTTTCAACAACTATATAAATGGAAAAATGAATCCTCTTTTGGAAAATAAAAGCAAATCTCATGTGTCTAAGGCAATAAAGTTTAGCTATAAGGAATAAATATGGGCCACAGACTCTAACCACATAAAATGGCTGAGGAAAGTATTCAAAGAATCTGTCATTCCACTGAAACAAACATGAACTGGCAAAGACTGGCATTATTAACTTTTCAGAACTTCTAGAATCTAACCCTAAACTTTTAAAAACCAAGGGCTACTTAAGGAGAAATAGGTCAGGAGAATTTTGGTAAGACAACATTGTAGCATTTTGACCCACCAGCTTTTGTATAGGGATAGATTTCTTTAGCACAAAAAACCCAATTTCTAAGATTGTAAATATTTTAAGGATAGAGTTAATATATTTTCAGGTTAGGTGAACCAACTCTGGGAGCAACTGCTTGTGTTTAAATCTGAACCCAATCATTTTCTAATAAACTGCTTTTGTCTAGTTAGTTATTCTTATAGTTCAGCTTCCATATATTTGAAATTAAGATAATAAAATCTCTACCTTGTAGAGCTCTGAAGATTAAATACATTAGCATTTAAAAAAATTATTACACAAAATATACTCAATGTGACACAAAAGAAGGCAAGCCTATGGAAAGAAAATAGTAAATATGAGATGAAGTAAGGGCAGTTGTGTTAGTTGTCACAGTTGTTGCACATGAGAAGCAATGTTTTCACTTGAGACATTTATTCTATTTTCTTAGGTATGTGGGCTCACATACCCTAGGATATCATGGTCTATGACTTTCCATGGATGCCAAGCATTCTCCACATAAGCATTTCTTAACAATATAAATTTCCAGTATTTCAAAATCTCTTTGAATTTTTTCTGAGCTCACAATGCAAATGTATGCAAATTAGAACTTTTTATGCAGATGGTGATTAGCCAATTAATTTCCAGGTGAGCAAGAAAATGACTGAATTCTTTCATTCTTAAAGGATAAACAATTTCTTTACATTTGTATTGTAACTATATTTTATCTAAGTATTAGCAAGTATAGCATGATTACTCTAGAAAAAATGTTACCTAACAATAATACTGAGTGTAATATTTCAATATTCATCTTGACAGTAGCCATGTTTACACTGGTTAGTCCCTACACTGGATATCCAAGACATGGGGTTCTAATACCTGTTCTATGGAAAAAACAGAATGAAAATTAATTTTAGTTTCTCAAGTGTCACTTTTCTGCCATCAACAGGTCTGACACTAAGTAGTATTTTCTTACCGTTTCTAAATCACGATTTTTATTATATTTCAGTATATGAAATCAGGTAAACTATTTCAAGTGTATAATTCTTGTTCATGGGCTTTTAAACATATAATTTAACTTTAAAAGAACATAAAGTTTCTTTACAAATTAACTGATTCTAGATAGTGCATATTGCCAGATTAATAAATATGGAATAAAAATTTGTCACCTCTTGTGATTTTGGTCATCATCTCAATTTAATTAAATAAAACCTATAACTATTGGAGGAAAGATTACCAATATTACTCCTTTCAGTGGCTCTTTAGTATATTGCTAAATAAAATTGTTTTTACTTTCTAAATTAAAAATGTTCATGCCTTTTTTCACAAAATAATTAACTTTTTCTCCCCAAAATCTGTCTTAGTAAATATTTTTAATTAGAGTGAATTCTTAGAATAGTTATTCCTAAAGCCTTAAATTGAGATTTAAAGATAAGGTTATCCAAATACCAAATATACAATAATTATTCATTTATTTTTGGGTTGCAAGATGCTAATAAAGGAGATCACTCATGATCATTGATATTTAGAAATACATATAAGTTCAATATATTTTATATTAAGAATTGTCTGATGGAAACAGATGGAAGTTTTATACCTAGTACAAATTGAGTCAGCCTGTAGCTTGTTATCATAGCAGGTTGAGTAAGAGGGTGTATGGTATCCTTTGTACGCACTCCTCAACACCAAGAAAATGAAAGATTGAAAGTATCTGTCACTGTAGATCCACATGAACTGAATGCATCTGAAAATAAAACCACAGCACAAGAAAGGGGAAGATTTTTTTATATATTGTATACCAAAGGTTTTGTGTGAATAGAAACATTGAAGGGTTATTTTACAAATTCACTGTTTTCCTATTTACAAATCACCATATTTAATTTTGAGACATCAATCCAACCTCCAAACTAGTTAATCCTCTAAATTGCTCTTGCTTAGCACATTTTCAGTTTTTAATCAGTATCACTTGGGCTCTATCAGTTGGTTATATTGAAATATATTTCTCAAATAATAAAAATATTCATAGGGAATTACCCAATACTGTTTTAATGTTCATATTTAACCACTTAGTTGGGACAAGCCAGTAGTAATTCAGGCTTAATTAATTTTCTTCTTATTTGGTTATTAGGTTTTTGTGGTATCTCTTGACAGTGTTTCTAAAATAACAATGATATGGTTATTCACTCTCTCATCTACTCTCTCACACACACACACAGGCCCAAACACACACACACACACACACACACACACACACACACACACACACATACACACACACACACACACACACACACACAAAGTTGGTTCTGGGGAACTTTAACTCATACATATCAAATTTACTATTTTGTATTCATTGTTTCAAAGATCAAGATTTAAATTAAAGCTTCATTTTCATTACTGAATTTCATTACAAGATTTAAATTAAAGCTTCATTTTCATTACTTAATTAACACAGATTGTTTAATGCATTTTACTCCAGAATACTTGTAAGAATAGTAAATAAAGAATTGGTTCAGTGTTACAATATCAGCATGAAATATAGTCCAAATAAATTATTTTTCTAGGATCTCCTTTCTAGAAATTTGTTCTTGTTTATAACTAGGGTAGCATTACATACTCACCAGAATACCTAAGAATAAAAAAAAATGGCAATACCAGGTATTGGTGCAAATATGGAAGTGGAAATTCCATACCTTTCTGGTAGAAATACAAAATGGTACATTCTTTTGAAAACAATTCAGCAGTTTCTAATAAAGTTGAACTTATAACTACTATATTACCTAGTAATTCTTGATATTTCCCCAAAGAAATGAAAACATGTCCACATAAACACTTTTTCTAACAGGTTTACATATAATAACCTGAAGCTGAAAATATCCTAAATGTCCATCAACTGGTAAATAAATTTTGCTATATCCAGAAATAGAAACTATTCAGAAATAAAACAAAATGAACTTCTGATACATGCAGCAACATAGATGAATCTCAAAAACATTATACTAAATGAAAAAAGTCAGACATAAAAGACTACATTCTCTTTTAAAGTATTTGCATAAAATTTTAGGAAATCTTATAGATTCAGTGGCAGAAAGAAAATCAACCTTTGTTTATGCTGGATATCAGGGAGAATGTGAAGGAACGCTGCAGGGTGAAGAAAATGCTTTTCAATTGTGAAAGGTTACATGACAATATACAATTTCTAGAACTCAACCCACTATACACTTAAAATTGTTGAACTTTATTGTGTATAAATTGTACTTCAACAACCTTGAGAAGAAAAGTAGGGAGAAGTTATACAGAGTTGCTAAAGGATTAAGAGTAAAATTAATGCAAAGCTCAGCATAAAGGCTCAAAAATGGTAGATATTTGATACATATGGTCATTATTTTTACTTTCCTTTATTTTGCTTCATTATTAAGCCCTTTACTTCATGGACTGTGTGTTGTGAAGGTTAATTTCAGTAGACCTGGAATCGGCCTGGGGGATTTTGTTAAAATACAGCCATGACATTGGCCCCTACTCAAGGCATAAAACACATTGTTTTTAGTGTTGCTTTGTAACCATGGGTCTGAAGAATTTTAGAGTGGTTTGTACTAGTTTGTAGGAATTACTTGTTGATAATTTGCTGTGGTTATCAGTCAGTATTTTAATAACTGTAGTTATACTAAACCGCCTTTGAATTTTGAGATAAACACTACTTGTCTGTGTGATATTATACCCTTATGTAAGAGATGACTGATTTCTTAAGCACTTTCAGCATAATCACAATAGGGGCCATTGGGTCTACAAAATAATTTTCACACTAAGGCAGAGGCTTATGTTATTCTCTCAGGTTCACAGCATTCAGTGTTTGCAAGGATAGAATTATTTTATAACTGGACTGGGCCAGCTTCATGCTTATCTTTGGGGAAGCCTAGAAGTCTGGTACTGACCACGGGCCAAGAAAATAGTGAGCTGTACCAGCTAATGATTTACAATGTGCTGTTTAAAATTCAAAACTCTTCTGGGAGCCCATAGTAATGACTTGTCTCTGTTGTTGAGTGAAGGAGACATTGATAGTTAACTCCTGGGCTAACAGATACAGAGCATGGCTTTAGCAAAATTAAAAGTGGGGTATTAAAGACCCCTCAGCAAGCTCCTTTATGAGCCTCTCTGGAACTGAGAAATGTTGCATATACCTTGGTGGTTCATAATCCAAAACCACAGTACAACTTGTGTGATAAAGAAAGGATCCTGGGGCACTATGGAAATTCTGGGATTCTCTACTATTACTAGTGCTTTCTTTTCCCTGTTGTTCCATATCCTTTCCCTTTACTAAACACCTTATGTGATTATGCCCTATGAAGTCTTGTCTTTTAAATTATCTAACCCTGTGATATCATTGCAATAAGTATTCCCATGCAGAATTTGTTTTCATTTCTTGAATTTTCGCCACATAATTTCTTATTTTCATCCTCAATAGTATTTATTAATCCAACTTCTCACTATTAACGTTCATATTTACTCAGGGAGCCTTTAGAATATTGCCATGTTCAAGGGTTCTGGAGTACAGTATGCTCTTGGATAAGACTTTTAACTAAATTATTTTTAACCTGATAAAAAATAGCAATTAGTAAAATAATGTTATGCTGAATTTGAAGCTGCTTCAATATTCATTGCCTTAAAATAACATGTATACAGCAGGGTATAAAATGAGAACTCACTACCTTCCTGTAGGTAGTGATCTACAAATTAAGAGCTATGCATTAATTACAATGTAGTTCACAAACATGGGGAAAAATCATGGAATTTAACTGAATGAATGATCATAATAGCTAAATCTAAGAAATTGAAAAAGTTGGTAACAGCTATTTTTATATTAAGGATATGCTTGCCACACTCAATAATATTTCTGTTCATGGGTTGGTGCCCTTTCCACTATCCAGGGAGGTTAAAAAATATTACCGAAGTATGGTATTTAGAATCCTTTTATAATCCTGTTTTCCTTTTTCCATTGCTGTCAAACACCTCATTTTAGTGTCAAATTATTTGTTTATACATAATAATGACTTCAAACAATTTGCATTCATGTCACACAACCAAAGATTTTTTGCATTTTTAAAAAGTCTTGCATAATATTGTTTTGATCCCTTAAGTACTGATTTTATAGTTTTGCCCTCAGAGGGTAGTTCTTTTATTTTTAATTTCAAATTTCTTGAAGCAGACAATGGTGAAATAAGGGTATTTACCTGTTTGTGGGAGAACTCAGGCAGTCTGAGCTTTCCAGAAGTATCTGGATGCCTGGGTTCTATGATACATTTTCCCAAAACTGGTGGAAAATAAAAGTTTTACCAAGGGAGGAGATCAAGAAAGAAGCTCTTTTGCAAAATTAGTTCACTGATTAAAAGTAAATGTCAAGAAAAGAACAAAAGTACTTGTAACTGAGAGATCATCGCTCTATTGAATTGGCCATCCTTTTTTATTTTTAGCATGTTATAATGTATTTTAAATTATACTTTGAGCAAATTTCATAAATAACCTTTTTTAATTTCTTTGCATTAAAACTTAGGAATGTTTAGAACTGTCTCTCAACAACTTTCAATCAATTCCTCAAGCTGAAATTAATATTTTACTTTGAATGTTGGTTACTGAAAAGCTAGGTTGATTTTATATATAGACCATATAAAATGCTATCAGTCAATGATGGTAAACAAATGGCTTCTTGCAAAAGCTTTTCTTTAAATCCTTAGGTGCCCAGAGAATACTTCAACAAATATAAAATATATTTCAGTCTAACATATTTCTAAAATTTCACTCCACTCCTTTTCTTTTCCTCTCTGAAAACATAAGTAGCAGATTTTGTGGGATATAAATAGGTGAAAAATTAAGGATATAATCCAGCACTACTAAAGGGAGTCTTGAGTTTTCCTTTTAAAGGCAGTTGTTCTACATAAACATGGATATTCAAATATAGTCAAGTATGAAATTATTTCATGCTAAAAATTTACATTATTTGTGTGTGTGATCCAGTTACTGTCAACATTTTTAAGTTAATATTTAAAAACATGCAATAGCTCTCTTAATACCCTAAATGCTTTTAGATAGCACCTTGATAGAACATTAAACAACATTAAATATAAATTACATTGTAATGAGTTACAAAGATGATTTCCTCCCTTCATTTTTCTCCTAAGTCATGCAGAAAAACACTGAGGTTCAAAAGCAACTTCATAAAACTTGACATTTTCTTTGTATAAAGATAAGAAGAATGATATCAGTTCAGATCTATTGAATAACACTTCTCGTTGTGCTTGTTTTTATAGCCAAAAATATTTATAATGAGACTACAGTTTCTTTTGAAATAAATATACTTAAGTAAAAACATGAATTGATATAAATCTAATATTAAATAAATCATAGTATACTTGTTGCCTATATAATGCACATATTGGGAAGGCAATATATGTGTATGACAGGAATTAAGGAAACCCAGAATTAATCTGATTTCTGTAATACTGAAAGTTTGTGCTAAGCCCAATGAATGCCATAAAGGAAAATGAAGTTCTGACAGAACTTACTGAACAACTCGAGCTTTTATGCTAGACACAATAGTTTGCAAACATTTGGGGAATATATAAACACTAAGAGCTAGATAAAATTAATGGTAAATGATTTTAAAAAGAAGCAGGTAAAAGTAAGTAAATCATGTTTCATCATACTGGATCTTAAACTGGTGCTTAAGGATTAGAAGGATTTGGGTTTGTTAGTGAAGGAATTAGAAAGAACAAGTAGTCCCAAGAAAACAGAAGAATAGATTCCGGGACCACTAGTGGTCTGTTGTGATTTAGAGTATGGGTAGTGTATAATATGCAACTAAACTGAAAACAACATTTAAAGAGAACATTATATTTCTAAATTTTTTATACCTCAACCTCAAACCCAGCATCTCAACTCTGTCCCCTCACTAGAATCACATGAGGGAGAAATTAGAATATACGTTACATAGGTTTTTCCTTAGGTCAATAAGCCAGTATTTTGAGATTGGACTGAGACATTGTTATTCGTTTTTGTGTTTTTCTTTTTCAGTTCTCTAGGTGACCAGATTGACAAACTACTGCTTTCAGCAATAAGCCATCATTACAAGCTCCTGATGAAGAATCTAGCTTAATTCAAAAGGTATTTTTGATCAGAAAGTGACTTTTCAGGAGAAGTTTAAAGTGACTTTACAAACTAAGAGGTAACAATTTAAGAATAAATTATGGTGGTCCAGGTAAGAAATAATTTATCTTTTGAATTAGGATAGTAGGAATAGAAAAGTTAAGATGAAAATTTAACATTTGGAGATCTAAGTTTACCAACTCAGTATTTAGAGGACTTTGTGCTAGGTTTGGTTTTTTGCTGTGGAGGTGATGCATTTACGGAGATATCCAACACTGCCTATTATCACTAGATGTGTTGACGCAAGTCCTTTTTCTGAAAAGGGGCAGCTAATGAAGTAGATGTGATAATCCATGACTTCACTGTGTATTGTGAGTCATTCTTAGGATTGTCTGTGGCTTCATGTAGAAACAGCTCCTGAATTTAATCTAGCAATCAAATTTTGTCTTTGACTTTATTATTTCATCGATTCAAGCAATATGCTTATTAATATTGAACCACTTTAGATGAAAAAGATATGATCTGATGTGCATTTTCACATCTGGTCTGACATATTTTTGTGCATTGTAAGTTAATATTAAAAATTTATATTTTTATTTAATCATTTATTTTGGCATGTCTTCAGGTGTGAAAACTGAAATGACAGTGATATTCATACTGAGGAAGGGTGAGTATTAAAAATTAATATTGTTTTTATCCATTTGTAATCAGTGAGGAATTTATATCCCTTCTAGATTAATAATACAGTAGTCAGGCACTTTGATTTCGATCAGAATCTTAAAAAAATAGGCTGTGTATTATTTTAAGGAAAGAAGTACCATGGCAGTAAAAAGAGTTGTATCAGCATTTTATTATGGTATCATATACACTTTTTTATATATGGTGAGTTTCTCCTGATATACATGGAAGAAAAGAAAAATAAGAGATTACCTAACAATCAGGTGCTTTGACAAATAAACATCTGCAATTTTCATTCCCAGCTACTAATGCAATGTCATAAAGAATAAGCCATCTGAATTCGCTTATTTAATTAAAACAATAAGAAAAAATGTGTCTCATTGGAAATAAATTATCTTACTGATTCTTCTACTGCATTTCAGTAGCACTAAAGAGTATAGATATTTACCAGAGGAGAGTAATTTACTTATCTAATTCCTTAATTTGGAAGAGATAGAGTTTGGAAGAGTTTGGAAAGTTACATGTAGTGACATATACTTTCAATGCTACATTTTATCATAGTGTCAGAGTGTAGTTTGCTGAAGAAAAAAAAAGTATTTAATTTTAAAATATATTTTATAGAGATACTTTTTTAAACTTAACTCCAATTTTTTTATTTCTAGTACATTAAGCATATATATATTTCTTTACCATTACTGATATAATAAACATGATAAAATAAGTGTCATTTAAAATCTTTCTGCATATTATATCTTGCTTTTGTATATCATTTGTAAATTGTTTCTATTTTCTAGATATTTTAATAAGTAGCTAAATAAGGATCTTGATTGTGCTTATGACCAGCTCTAATCCATTATTAGAGTTATTTACTGTTAAAAGATGAAAAGCCCAGAAACAAAATTATGATATGATCAGGGTCACTCAGTGAGCACTAGTAATGCTCATTGCTATGTAACATTACCCAATTGCCAATTCCTGTTTTCCTGTTGTAAAGCTCATGTGACTTTAAGTGCAAACGCATCTTCTAAAAATACTGAGTTAAGCTAAATGCCCCATTGGGCAGAAGCTTCAGAGGCACTGCTCAGAGAGAATGACTCAAACATGGATAATTGTGTGGAAAGGATTGCTGTTTCAAAATGAAGCATGCAAACACACCTCACTCTCATACTTTCTCTCCCACAACAAATGCCAAAAATCATAGGAAAATTGTCATTAATGTAATAGATGGATAGAAGATAAATATCTAGGTAAGTAATAGGAAGGGGATGACAAAGAGGGTGAGAGACTAACACTTGAAAATAATAAACATGGTTCTTGCTGGAACAGAAACTGTGCAGAATCCATGAAAAATGGAAAAGAGTTTAGAAAGGATCAAAGAAGCAAAGTTATCCCAACACGGAGTGAGAGAGGACTGCCATCTAAGGTAAAAGCACTGCAAAGTACGTCCTGTGTCACAAAGTGACAGGTACTGCAGGAGGGGTCTATGGAAAACCAATAGATTGACATCTTTGGTATTGTATTAGTAGTTTCTGGGCAATTCATTACCAGATACTGAATGCAGCTCCTTTATTACTGGAAGCAAAAATGGGAATAATGCCTTCCTGCAAAAACAGAAAACAGGTTTGCAATCAAGGCCAGTGCTCTCAACTCACTAGGGATACCTGGAAGAAACTAGGAACACATGGATTACAAACACAACTGCTGAGGTTGCTTTCTTTAGCAATATATCTCCTTAACCATTTGTAGAAAAACAGGTTAGTATGAATATTAATATAGTATACTTAATTTTAAAAAGGATACATTTAATTACTGATGGGGTTCAGAACAAGTCTCCAGAAAATGTGCCGCTTTGGCATGTGGTCTATTTTGAGCTGAAAGCAATAGAGACCCTGTGGACTCGAGAGAAATATTGCTCCTTTCTTAACTACCTAGAAGAATTTCAATTGGGTATCTTTCTCAAAATAAGAGTTATTAACAGAGATAAACTTTATCTGAGTGACGATTTGCATGGCAAGGCAAACTTCTAATTACTAAGCATCTGCTCTTCTTACTGCCCTGTGAATTGCCCTCCTCCCCTTTGAAGCCCCAGGCCCCTGTCCCATTCCTCAGCTCAGGATGGCACATATTCCTCATTTTACCTTTCCGGCTTGGAACGTCTTATGTGTGTAGGGTTCCCCTATATATAAAATTAAATTTGCTTTTCTCTTGTTAATCTGTTTTACACTAATTTAATTACGAGATCAGCCAAAGTACCTACAAGGATAGAAGGATTACTTTTTTCCTCCCCAACATAACTATCTCTTCGTCTAAATTCCTTTCTTAATAGTATATGAATATTTGAACTCTCACTCTGATCTTTTCTGTTTTCAAAGTTAGATATGCCTCAACACTCATTTCTACCCCCTTTATTTTTAACTTTTTAAAATTTTAGGAAAATTTTAGATTCACAGAAGAGTTGTGACAGTTTTATGTACACAGTTTCCATACAGTTTCCCCTACTGTTAACATATTATATTAGTATAGTATATTAGCCCCAACTAATGAGCCAATATTGATAAATTATTAATTAAAGCTCAATTTCAGTTTCTTTAGATTTTACCTAATATTTTTTTCTGTTCCAGGATCTCGTCCAGTATACCACATTACATTTAGTAGTCCTATTTAGGCAACTTCGGACTGTGACAGACTTTCCTTGTTTTTGATGCTCAGACTTTGATTCTCAGACTTGCCTTGTTCTGATTACTTTGACAGTTTTGAGAAGTACTGGCCATGGTGTTGAAGTCTCTGTTAGAGTTATGTGTTTCTTCTGTTTGACTTAGTTTTTGCCTCAAGTATTTTGACACTCTTTTGTTAGGTGCATACAAGATTAGGATAGTTATGTCCTAATGGGGAATTAACTCTTTTGTGATTACTTAAGAGCCCACTTTCTCTCTGATAATTGTCCTTGTTCTGCTTTGTCTGAAATTAACATAGCCACTCCAGCCTTATACTGATTAGTGTAAACACTAATCAAAACTAATTTGATTAGTTTTATCTTTTCCCCTCCTTTGACTTTAACCTATGTTGAGTCTATATTTAAACTGAATTTTTTGTGGACACATACAGTTAAGTCTTCATTTTTGATCCACTCTGACAATTTTTGTTTTTTAATTGATGTGTTCTCTCAGTTCACATTTAAACTGATTATTGACCATAGTTGGAATAAACTCTTACAGGTTTCAGTTTGTTGCATTTGTTCTTTGTTTCTTTGTTTTGAGCTTTCTCTTGTTTTAACTGAACATTTTATATGTATCCATTTTATTTTCTTTCAGCATGTATTTCATTATACTTCATTTTATTTTTTTCTTAGAGTTTATAACTTACATTTTTTAATAATCTAAATTCACCTTTAAATATACTCAGCTACTTCACATATAGTACAGACACTTCAAAAAGGAGTGTTCTGAATTTCTCCCTTCTATTCCACATGACTTTTTTCATTTATTTCATTCATCTGCATGCCGTATGGTAACCCAATGCATTGTTACTGCTGTTTCTTTAAAAGAGTAATATTTTAGATCAATTAATTATTTCTGAAAATTTCCTTCGCTCTGCTTATGTTGACCATGTCTATGTTGTCTACTTTTTCCATTAAAGGCCTTAACATCAAATAATAGGTACTTTAAATTCCCTGTATAACAGTCTCAACATCTCTGTCTCAACCAAGTCTGGTTCTGATGATTGCTTCATCTCTTCAGATGGTGTTTCTTCTTTCCTTTTTGCATACCTTGTAGCTTTTTGTTAGAAGTTGGACATCTTGCATTGGGTAAGAGGAACTGAGGCAAACAGGCCTTTAGTGTGAGGGTTTATGTTAGTATGGCTAGGTGATGGGCTTTGTTTAATGTTAGTTGTAGCCATAGGTACCAGAGGATTCAAATTCCTATAGTCTCTCTCTCTCTCTCTCTCTCTCTCTCTCTCTCTCTCTCTCGACTCTGAGGCTTTCTAATATAATGTTTCTCAGAAGGAGTCTGTGTCCTGCTGCTCTTTTAGTTGTAATCCCCTGTTATTAGACTGAAGATTTGTTAATGTGGCAATAGAATGTGGGTGAAGAGGAACCTTCCAAAATCTTACAGTCAAGACTGTTTTTATGGACCTGTGACCCAGAGCAATGCTTTTTACTGGTATTATAGCTTTTTCCCACCTGTCTGCTAATCTTTTCACTGACTACACTGTCCACAGTCTATTTCCTTGAAGTGGTGGTCCCTGTTATATTTCCTTCAACCACCTAAGGTGAGATAGAAACATTGGAATGCCTACACAGGGGAAGAACTCCTTTCCACCAGCTGGGGTGAGGTTTCAGAACTGTGCTCTGGTGAAATCCATTCTCTTTGAGAGCAGCCTTTTGTTATAGAGAAGAATCTGGGTTTGCTTCACAATGGCTGCTCTTCTGTTCCATCAGCCGTAACTGGGAGAGGACCTTTGTCAAGTCCTCACCTCTTTAGCTTCCTTGAAGAGTAGCTATAGAAAGTCCCCTTACAATTTCCAGGAGTTACTCACTGTCACTAGTCTGCATTCAGTCTCCAGCAGCAACTGCCAAAATTACCATTTAAGTGTGCCGACCAGTTTATGGGTTCAGTGGCTTTGACTCCAAGAAAGCAGATCTAAGTTTCTCTCCATCTGTATGTGCCTGTTTCTTTGAATTTCAGAGTAGTGGTTTTTCCTGGGAGCTCAGTTCTCTGGTCGGCCTGTGAAAAGTCTTTGATTTTCAGGTTGTTCATCTTTTTTTTTTCTAAGAATGGGATGACAATATCTATAGCTCTTTATGTATATGGGCTGAAATAACAAGTCTCTGCCCAGCTTTTAAATTCCCTCAGTTAGTCACTGATAAGATTTTTTAGAGATAATATTTATTTATTCTGAATTACCAACATGTACATTTTTAAGTTTCATTCCCTGAATTGTTTTTTCTTTTTAAAAAGCTTTATTTAGATATAATCAATATACCATAAAATTCACCCTTTTGCGTATAACAGTATTTTTACCATTTTTAATAGATTATACATCCTAATATCTAATTTCAGAACATTTCATCTCCCCATAAAGATATCCACACTCATTAACAGTGACCCCCATTCCCACCTTCCCAGTCCTCTGGTGATTACTAATCTACTTTTTGTCTTAATGAGTTTTCTTTTCTGAACCTTTTATAGACATGGAATCACATGACATGTAATCTTTTGTTATGTAACTTCTTTCACTTAGCATAACGTTTTCAGGGTTCATTCATGTAGCATTTATCGCTGCTTCATTCCTTTTTATGGCCTAGTAATATTTCATTATATGGATATAACACAATTATTTATTCATTCATCTGTTGATTGACATTAGGGTTTTTGTTCTTCCTCTCAGCTATTGTGAATAGTGAGGCTGTGAGCATGCATGTACATGTACTAGTCTGAGTATCTATTTTCAATTTTTTTGATATATATATGCAAGTGAAATTTCTAGATCACATGATATTCCATATAACTCTTTGAGGGACCATCAAACTGTTTTCCAAAGTGGCTGCATTATTTTACATTCCTAGCAGTGGGGCTCCCAATCTCTCTGTATGTTTGCCAATTCTTGTTATTTTAGTCATTTTGATTATAGCTGTTCCACTGGGTGTGAATTATCTAATTGTGGTTTTAATTTTCATTACCCTAATAGATAATGATGTTGAGAATCTTTTCATATGCATATTGGCCATTTATATACCTTCTATAGAGAAATGTATACTTAGACACTTTGTTCATTTTTCAATAAAATTAGTCTGTTTATGTTTTTATTATTGGGTTATAACAGAGTTATGTATCCTAGATACAAGTCCCTCATCAGATATGTTTCACAAATAGTCTGTCCCATTTTTTAGTTTTTCTTTTCACTTTCTTGATGGTGCCCTTTGAAGCATAAACATTTTCAATTTGAAGTTCAGTTTATCATTTTTCTTTTGTTGTTTTTGGTGTCATTTCTAAGAAGGTTTGTCAAATCACTGTCATGGGTATCTATTTCTAGGTTTTATTTTAAGGCTTTATAGCTTTAGTTCTTATATTTAGGTACTTGATCCATTGTGCTAATATTCACATGTGCTTTAAGAGAAGGGTCAAATTCATTCCTTTGCATATTAATAACCAGTTGTCCCAACATCATTTATTGGAAAGTCTATTTCTCATCACTAAATTCTCTTGGAATCCTTGCCAAAAAAGCAATGAATTATAAATGCAATTGTGTATTTCTGGATTCTTTATTATTTCCCATTAATCTGTATTTCTACCTTATGCCTGTACCACACTGTCTTGATGAGTGCATCTGTATAGTAATATTGAAATGGAGACATGTGAGCTCTTCAACTTTATTCTTCTTTTTCATGATTGTGTTGACCATTCTTTCATTGATTTTTATATGTAACACTTTTCCTCCTGGTTCAGTGGTAGCATATCATTAAGTGGCTCTTTTAGGAAAGGCTGCAAATATAAGTTTATATCTCATTATCTGAAAACCTTAAGGCTATATGCGTTTCTTTTGGATTTAGGAGCATTTAGATTTTAATTTATGTAACACTCCCAGCACAGTCTGAGTCAACACGTATATTCAAAACAGTAATTTTTCCAGTAATATGTGTAAATATTCACACTGAGATGAATAAAGGCTATACAAAGCTTTATATCATTTTAGGTAAAATTTTGCTGCCAAATGAATTGCCCAGAATCTTTGGAATTCACGAGCACTCTTTCATCCAGAGCTCTTTGGCTTTTAAAATTGCAGCCTATGTACCTCATCACTTGTTGATTACATTTCTCAGACTGAGTTAGGTACTTCTAAATATGAGCTTTCACAGTGCCCAATTATCTTGTAAATGTAGTTAAAATACTAATTGTATAATTAATTGTTTAATATCTGTCATAGTCACTAAATTTAAACTCTATCAGTACAGAAGATAGCCTTTCTTGTTTACTATTAGACACTGAGGACCTTACAGAGTGCCTCACAAATAATTATTTCTCACCACAGGAACCATGTACTTACTCATTCCTCTGTCTGGAACAATCTTGTGTCTGTTCTTGATATGAGTAGTGTATTTTTATCCTTGTGTCTTGGTTTATACACTATTTCCTCCAAGAGTTGTCCTTATCCAACTACCTACAATAGGACTTTTTTTATGTTATTCAAAACAATATCACTTTTTCTTTCATATCACTGAAAACCACCCATAATTAATTTGCATACAATATGTTTAAAAATATTAAATATATGTGTGTGTGTGTATACAACATGATTTTTATGGCCTCAGTAAACCTTACCTCCTGGTGTTCATACCTTTGTACATTTCTCTCCTACATTGAGCTGGACTGGCCTTATGAATCAATTTAAACAATAAAATGAAGTGGAAGTGATGTTCTGCCAGTTTCAGTCTTAGACCTCAACAGAAGAGGTGAGGATTTAGTAATACGGGTAACCGCTGAACCACTGTGTTGTACATTTGAAACCAACGTAAGATGGTATGTCAAGGATACTTAAAAAAATAGCTAGAGTGTCTACCGTGTGGAAGTCATTGTGCAAAGGATCAGAGATACGATGGAGGACAGTACAGATAGTATGTTTTAGTCATCTAATATTTATGATAAATTACTCTAAAACTCAATGTCTTTAAAAAAGAATGATTTCATTGTCTTTCACGATTATGTGGGCTTCAGGACACAACTGGATAATTCTTCTGTTTTATGCAGTGGCTGTTGAAGATGAAACCATCTGCTCCAGGGCTTGAGTGGGCTGGTCTGTTACTCAGCTCAGGCTGCCATAGCTAAATGTCATAGACTGAGCGGCTTAAACAGCAGAAATTTATTCTCTCGCAGTTCTTGCAAGTCAGTTCTTTGAAGTCTGAGATCAGGGTTCCAGCATGGTCAAGATCTGGTAAAGACCCTCCCTGGACCGCAGACAGCTGTCTTCTTGCTGTGTCCCCACCTGACAGACACAGAGAGAGATAGGTCTCTCTCTTCATCTTCTTATAAGACCACGGTCCTGTCAGATTAGGACCCTGTCCTTATGACCTCATTTGACCTTAATTACCTCATAAATACCCTATCTCCAGATATAGTCCCATCGGTAGTTAAACCTTTAATATATGAATTTTTTCGGGTGGTGTTGTTGCAAAAATGAGAAACTGAGTCAGAATAACATTTTAAGCAGAAGGCTTAGACGTTCTCGAGAGACTAAGCACTCAGTCAGCCCTCCCCTGTGCTTTTATTAAGTTACAGCAAGCAAAAAAACATGCATCGATTAATGATTATAGAATAAGTTTTTTCATCAAGCTAAACAATTGCAAACTAATCACCTCTTATGTCTCATCAAGTCATCTGGCCACGTGAGTCTCACGGTGTGCTCCTTATCTGGGTTTGCCTCAGAAAGGATCATGAAAACTGTTCTCAGTCCTTGTCACACTGCTCATGACTTGCACCAGATTCCAAGATGCAACACCTATCGTTCTTTTCTCTTAGATTAATTTTGGCTATAGATTAAGCTTAAGCAGGAACTGAATTACAGCAAGATTAACTGCTGGGGTATCTACAGGGTGGAGTTGGGTGGGGGATTCAGCCCATAGCAGTTGGTATGTCTAAGATGGCTTTTATACATGTCTGACACATTACTGAGGGCAACTGGAAATCTGTTCATTTGAGACACTGGGATGACTGAGCTTCTCTCTGTGTGTAGTCTAAGGTTCTCCCTCTCTATACAGCATTTCCACATGGTCTCCCAAGCAGGGTAGAAAGAGCTCCCAAAGTGGAAAATAAGCAGCTATTAGGTCTTCTTGAGGTCTAGGACTGAAAATGACACAGCATCACTTCCACTTCATTTTATTGTCCATCACAGTTACGTGGGCTTCAGGACACAAATGGATATTTCTCAGTGTCTATGAGTCTATTGCTTTTCTGCTCCTTCTGTTTTGCTTTGTTTTTATACTTCAAAAATAAATGAAATCATTCAGTCTGTCTTTCTCTACCTAACTTACTTCACTGAGCATACTACCCTTTAGATCCATCCATGTTGTTGCAAATGGCAGGATTTCTTTTCTTTTTATGGCTGAATAATATTCCATCATGTATATATACCACTTCTTCTTTATCCATTCATCTAATGATGGATACTTAGGTTGTATTATAAATAATACAGCAATAAATACAGGGGTGCATATGTCTTTTTGAATCAGGGATTAGTTTTTTCTTCAGGTAAATTCCTAGAAGTAGAATTACTGGGTCATATAGTATTTCTATTTTTAATTTTTTGAGGAGCCTCCACACACAGTGGCTGCACCAACTGACATTCCCACCAACAGGTAGGAGGATTCGCATTTTTCCACATCTTCGTCAACACTTGTTATTTCTTATTTCTGGTCTTTTGGGTAGTGACCATTCTAACTGGTGTGAGGTGATTTCTCATTGTGGTTTTGGTTTATGTTTCCCTGATGATTAGCAATGTGGAGCATCTTTTCATGTGCCTATTGGCCATCTCCATCTGTATTTCTTTGGACAAATGACTGTTTAGGTCTTCTGTCCATTTTTTTAGTTGGGTTGTTTATTGTGTGTTGAGTTGTAGGCATACTTTATGTATTTTAGATGCAAGCTAGTCTGGAGACCCATAGAAAAGTTGATATTTCAGTCTCAATTCCAAAGATAGTCTGAAGCAGAATTCCTTCTGGGGACTTTAGTCTTTTCTCTTAAGACCATCAACTGATTGGATAAAACCCACCCACATTTTGGAAAGTACCCACATATTTAAAATCTGATTTAAATATTAAATATTAATTACATCTTAAAAAATACCTTCATGGCAACATTTATTTATACTGGTGTTTAACCAAAAATATGGGCACCATAGCCTAGCCAATTTGACACATAAAAGTAACCATTGCAAAGGCCAAATCATTCCCTGGAGACAAGAAGCCCCTGATTACTGCTGCAGCATATTGTGTCTATGAATTGGTTATCTAGTAAAGAAGACAGGTTCATCAGGTTTAAATATAAGTGGGGCCTTCCTTATAGTCAGAGGCTAACTAACTTTGAGAATTATAGTCAAGTTTTTATGATGAGAGCTGTCTGAATCTATGAAATGTTGGTTCTATACAATTAAAAAGTGTTGCTTAATAAACTGAACTGTATAGGATGATGAAAAAATAGCAATAGACAGTATGTGGGAAAAGTTTTTGAAGTGCCTATGGCAATTACTGTCTATTGCTGTTATGTTTCAAAAAGATGTTTTCTTTACAATATAAAACCATAATTAAACTTCAAAGCCTTATATCCTTGAGGCCAAAATAAATCATCTCTGTTAAATTAATGTTTGTGAATCTTTTTCCTAGCGATCGTGTTATTATGACATTTATGCACTGAATATAACTGTCCAAAATTCTAACAAATGTCTAGTGGGTAGTGGGTAACTAAGACTTTTATATAAATTCATAAACATTCTCTTTGCTGACTTCTATATATATTTAGCATGTTTCCAATATGAGAATATATGTTTAAATACCCTTCCCTGGAAATAACCCAGCCTCTGTGTGTGTGTGTGTGTGTGTGTGTGTGTGTGTAGGTATGTGTGTGTGCTGGGTTTATTGTCCATCAGTCTTGAAACTATGTGAATTATTCTACATATGAATATGCTACAAAATTCAAAGATTCCTTTTCTTTGACATATGAAAATTATAAAAACATAGTAAGGTTTCTTGATTACTCTTTCTCTGTGTTTATCACAGCACTCAGAGGCCACAGCACTAGAAGCTGAAAGCATATTCACACATATGTATGGGTGCAACACAAACACACACTCTCACACACACAGCCATATCTAAATGCAACTGACCTGAAATGACTGAGAAAGGCTCATAAATTAGAGGATAACAAAATTAAAGTCTAATTTTCAATATTGTCAAATTGAAAGGAGGAACTGAAAGCTGTTCTGCCTTGTCTTTGTTTTCTGTACCACTTTATTTTCCTTGGTTGCATTGGCTGTTGGACTATTTTGACAATGAGGACTGTGAACTTGATTTGGAGACAAATTTGGTCTTGCTTCCAAAGAATATCAACTGCCCATCCTTGTCAAAATCTAGACTATCCTAACCAATGAAGAGATGCAGCTTTGTTAGAGATAGACTTTAATTGTGGCATCAGGATTGCAAACATTCTGCTATGGATGACGCTGTCATTTTATATTTTGGATGAGTATATGTGTGCATTCTGGAGAGGTTGTAGATTCTGGTAGTTCTAGAAAAGGTGGAGCTGGAGGGTTCACTTTAGGAAAATGAAGCAAAGGTCTCATTTTGCTTTTACAAAAATGGAACAAACACCAAGATGGGGAGAACATAGTCAGCATATATATTCCATATCACATATTCAGAACATATTTATTTTCTCCAATAGTGAGTGCACTAGTTAAGACCATAAGATCTAGAAATAAATGAACTGAGACAGCTCCTTAATAGCCCTGAGATGTGTAGACTACCTAAACTCAGTTAAAAATAACTACTATTATCCTAAATAATTTAGGTCAAGAATTCATTTCAGCAGGAAAGAGAAATCAGAATTATGGCTTTTTAACTCAATGCATAGTAAAGAAAACAGTAAAAATACCTTTTATAACAGTACCAGAAAGAGACATCAAATGATAAAAATATAGAGAAGTTTCCCCAGTTAATACCCCTTATATTGACCCCATCTTTCCATTTAATAGACAGTGTCTTTCTGGAATAATTTTTCAAGGTTGTACCAGTAATATCATTCATGGGCTTGCATTACTGGACATTTTAATTGATGATTTGGAGAAGCCACCTATGCCAGACATCTTCTGTTTGATTCTCTAGATCCATTCCATGTTCTCTTCCACTCTACTGTCCTCTGGAGAAACTGAAATTATTCCTATGCCCTTTGGCTCATGTTTTGTTGGTGGAGAAATCATACGGAAGATCAAATGGAGGAAAAAGAATGAGGATCAGTTTCTTCCTTACAGGCCAGCATTTGACTCCCACATCATGAGAGCAGAAGTCAGCTTTGCTTTACTTCACACTCATCCTTTGGATGCCTCACCTGCTACTAACCCTGCCCCATCTCTTCTATTTCCTTTGCATCCTGCTCACATTTTTGTAATGAACCTTTTTATAAATAAACCTTTATTGAATTATACTTAAAGAAAAAAAGAGACTAATGAATCAAGAGTCTTTCACATATCAGTTTGAATATCCTCAGATTCTTACACCCAGTTTTTGGAAAGAGACATCAAATAAGAATATAAATGTGTTTGAATTGCAAGTAACTGTCCTAATCTCAAATTATTACTTTGGACATGAGTACCTATCTTAAAGGTGTGTGAATTCATGTGTTTGTGTTCTTTTCAGGCAAAGAGATTTTTTTTTTTGCATGTTTAATGGTTTTGGTAAGCAGTAACTCTAAATTTTTAAAACATTTAATAAACTGATTGGTAAAACTTTGCATTCAAAATGTGCAAAGTTTAAAAAGCAACTGCTTGGGAAAGGATGATACAACATTCGAAAATCCATCAACATTATCCACAACATCAACAAAAAGAAGGACAAAAACCACATGATATCTCCATAGATGCTGAAAAAGCATTCAACAAAATTCAAGATCCATTCATGATAAAAGTCTCAACAAAATGGGTATAGAGGGCAAGTACCTTAACATAATAAAGGCCATATATGACAAACCCACAGCCAACATCACACCTAATAGCAAGAAGCTGAAAGCTTTTCCTTTAAGATCGGGAACAAGACAAGGATGCCCACTCTCCCCACTTTTATTCAACGTAGTTCTGGAGGTCCTAGCCATGGCAATCAGACACCACAAAGAAATAAAAGGCATCCAGATTGGCAAGGAAGAAGTTAAACTGTCACTGTTTGCAGATGACATAATATTGTACATAAAAAGCCCTAAAGAATCCACTCCAAGCTACTAGATCTAATAACTGAACTCAGCAAAGTTGGGGTATACAAAATTAATACACAGAAATCTGTTGCATTCCTATGCACTAATGATGAACTAGCAGAAAGAAAAATCAGGAAAACAATTCCATTCACAATTGCATCAAAAAGAAGAAAATACCTAGGAATAAACCTAACAAAGGAAGTGAAAGACCTATACTCTGAAAACTACAAGACACTCATGAGAGAAATTAAAGAAGATATGAATAAGTGGAAACACATCCCATGCTCATGGATAGGAAGAATTAATATTGTCAAAATGGCCATCCTGCCTAAAGCAATCTACAGATTCAATGCAATCCCTATCAAAATACCAATAGCATTATTCAACAAACTAGAGCAAATGGTCCTAAAATTCATATGGAACCACAAAAGATCCCAAATAGCCAAAGCAATCCTGAGAAGGAAGAATAAAGCAGGGGGGATTATGCTCCCCAACCTCAAGCTCTACTACAAAGCCACAGTAATCAAGAAAATATGGTATTGGACCAAGAACAGAACAATAGACCAATGGAACAGACTAGAGAGCTGAGATATAAACCCAAGCATATATGGTCAATTAGTATATGATAAAGGAGCTATGGACATACAATGGGGAAAAGACAGCCTCTTCAACAGTTGGTGTTGGGAAAACTGGACAGCTACATGCAAGAGAATGAAACTGGATTATTGTTTAACCCCAAACACAAAAGTAAACTCAAAATGGATCAAAGACCTGAATGTAAGTCATGAAACCATAGAACTTTCAGAAGAAAACATAGGCAAAAATCTCTTGAATATAAACACATCCCATGCTCATGGATAGTAACTTGTGTTACTAACAACTTTTTCCTTAACGCATCTCCTCAGGCAAGGTAAACAAAATGAAAATGAACAAATGGGACTACATCAAACTAAAGGACACCATCAGCAGAACAAAAAGGCATCCTATAGTATGGGAGAATATATTTGCAAATGACATATCTGACAAAGGATTAACATCCAAAATATATAAAGAACTCATAGGCCTCAACACCCAAAAAGCAAATAACCTGATTAAAATTGGGCAGAGGATATGAACAGACACTTCTTCAAAGAAGAAATTCAGATGGCCAACAGGCACATGAAAAGATGCTCCACATCGCTAATTATCAGGGAAATGCAAATTAAAACCACAATGAGCTATCATCTCACACCAGTTAGGATGGACAACATAGAAAAGAATAGGAACAACAAATGCTAGCAAGGATGCAGAAAAAGGGGAACCCTCCTACACTGCTGGTTGGAATGTAAACTAGTTCAACCATTGTGGAAAGCAGTATAGAGGTTCCTCAGAAAACTAAAAATAGAAATACCATTTGACCTGGGAATTCCACTCCTAGGAATTTACCCTAAGAATGCAGGATCCCAGTTCCAGAAAGACATATGCACCCCTATGTTCATCGCAGAACTATTTACAATAGCCAAGAAATAAGAAATGGAAGCACCCTCAGTGTCCATCAGTAGATGAATGGATAAAGAAAATGTGGTACATATACACAATGGAATATTATTTAGCCATAAGAAGAAAACAAATCCTACCATTTGCAACAACATGGATGGAGCCAGAGGGTATTATGCTCAGTGACATAAGCCAGGCGGAGAAAGACAAGTACCAAATGATTTCACTCATCTGTGGACCATAAGAATAAAGCAAAAACTGAAGGAATAAAACAGCAGCAGAATCACAGAACCCAAGAATGAACTAAAAGTTGCCAGAAGGAAAGGGACTGGGGTGGGTGGGTGGAAATGTAGGGAAAAGGAGAGTAAGGGGCATTATTATTAGCACAAATAATGTAGGGGGGATTACGCGGAACGCACTATAGCACAGAGAAGACAAGTAGTGACTCTTTAGCATCTTACTATGCTGATGGACAGTGCCTAAAATGGGGTGTGTGGTGGAGACTTGATAATGGGAGAAATCTAGTAACCACAATGTTGCTTATGTACTTGTATATTAATGATACCAGAAAAAAAAAGGGCAACTGATTAGAAAGACTCTGCTAAGAATATAACAATTGCTTAATTAGAGAAAAAATAATTGACCCATAAAAAGTAATGCATTTTTTGTAAAATTTTTGTTTGAAAAATGTATGTTTTTTTATGTATATAGGTAGATGTACTTATGTGTACTGTCCAGATTTCTTGTGTAACTTATCTAAAAATTCCAGCAAAAGCTGTTTTTTCAAGCATATCGTATGTTTATCAACTAATATTTAAATAAAAATAGTTGTACAAAATATTATCAACTAATCATTTAAGTTCCTCAGCTGTTATAAATTTATCTTAGAAAATATTTTTATTAAAATGAAATGTACTGATATGTAATAAAAATTACATTTCCTAAAAAATAAATGGAAATTTATAGTTGTATGGTGTCATACCTAAATTAATAGTCAATAGAGTTTTGAAGATTGCAGACTAAAGCAAGAAAAAAAAGTAGGATTCCAAGTCATTTAAAAACTGTGATCTGAGAACATGGCTTCTCAGCATCAGCGGAGAAAGGAGGGCTTAGGTATCCATGTTCACTTTTCTAAAAGAAGTTCTATATAAATTGATTTTTAGGTCAATTTTTTTAATTGAGGTAAATTAGTATATATCATTATATAAGTTGCCAGTGTACAACATTATAATTCAACATCTGTATGTGCTGCAAAATTATCACTAAAATTCTAGTTACTATCCATCACCAAACAGTTGACCCCCTTCACCCATTGAAAACAGTTTTTAAAATGTGTTATGCCTCTCTAAGCTATAGCACTGCTTTCAGCTAGCAACCCAATTACAGAACTTTAATAGATATCCTATATAAAGTAATTTTAAGAACCAGTAAATTATTTAAAAAGTAAAAGGATATAAACCTGCATAATGTAAGAATGCTGTGGAATTGATCAAATTTTAGGTTGGAGGTTTCATTGTTTTATTTGAACACTGAAATAAAGAAAATGTTGAATTAAATTTTAAAGATAAATTTCATCTTTAAACTTGATTATTCTACTTGATAATAAGGTAGTTTTCATAAAATGCAAAATGGAGCTCTCTCAATTTCTTATCTTATGAAAATGAAAATCATGGACGTAATTGGAATGGGCTTCCAATCAATTCTGTTTTTGCTTTTTACTAACACTTATTTGGAAATAATGTTTTAAAATACATATTAAAATTATATTATTGTCTAGTTAATTTTCAATGTAAATTCAACATTTGGTACCTCTAGTTAACAACCTAGATAAAATATGATTTGAAATTTTAAAAATTGTATAACAACAATTTTATTATACAACAAGAAATCAAAACAATTCTTTGAAATAATAAATATCAGATCAATTAACACTGTATTTTGACTTATAAATTAAAAAGCTGGTGAAGAGTTTTATATAAAATTTCAAAAGACAGTGGTTCCATGTGTTTTTCTTTTCATTACTCTGTACTGAGTAAAGTATGGGAAAAACACCTATGGTTCCCTCTTTTTCTCTCTAATACCGATGCTTGGATAGTCCTGGGATTATATATAGAGTCAATTCCAAATGGAAGAGGATGGAAAGGTGGCTGATAAACATAATAAAACACTTTTTCCATTTAATTGTATATGTATATATTCATGTTTCTTGAATATAATAACAATTACCACAATGTTTTCAGAAAGATTAATCAACACTTAAAGAGCACAACTGCTCATAGAACATTGGTGCTTTAAAAGAATGAGTAGCAGGTTATCTTTACAGACAACATCCATCATGTATAAACATGCTGTTCCAGCCATCTGTGAGGTAGAATCTGTTTTCCTCTCTGTGGGTATATACGTTCCTAACTGAACCAATGGGCTCTTTTATTCATTTACTGATGTTAAAAAATCAGGAATTATTTCACTGTTATTGGAATAGCATAAATATCCTAGTTTATTTTATAATAAAAGAGCATGTTACATTCTACTGCCACCAAGACTAAGTCCCTAATTTATGTGGACATAGAGTGGTAAAAAAAAAAAGGAAGAAAGGTTGGTAATAGCTATATTTGTGTCGGGGAAGCTCTAGGAATCACCTAAGCTTGTGTAGTTAGGGTTGAAAGAAAACTTATTGGCTAGGGAATGGCCAGAAGTTAGGATTACTTTTAGGAGACCCATTTTATTTAGGGCAAGCATCTCTTTTATAGTGTACCTGGATAATGTGCTAGGTACCTATCAATTAACACAGATGGTATCAGCCTGAAGCTAGAAGTAAAATCAATGGGGATACATTATTTATTAGCACACTTCTAAAACCAACACAGTTTGAATATTTAATTTATTAATATTGTTTGATCTATAGTAACACCTCAAACCAAAACAAAGCAAACTCAATTCAATGAATTTTTAGAGAAAGTTAAATTTACCCATAAGGTTGCCACCGTGGTATGGGCAAACTGAGACCAAAGGGATTTTCAAAAACTCCAATGAAAATTTATCATCAATATTGGAAAGAAATGCAACAAAATATTTGCAATGTTTTGTGGATGATTACTTTTTTGTTGACATCACTGTGTTTTCCTCAGGGACTGTAAATTATATTTACTTTTCTTTAATAGAAAAAAGCCACAGTAGAGTCTGAAAATTAAGCAATGTTACTACGGGTGGAAAAAATTAAAAAATGAACAGAGTCTATGTTGATTTATTTTTTTTATTTTGGCTTTTTTGGGCTATTATATTTAGGTATATATAAAATGTGTGTTTGTGTGTATATATGTAATTATGCATATATACATACATTTGATTACAGTTGTTTATTTTTGTTACTTGATATTTTGCTGTAGTTACTAAACAAATGCTTACAAGAAAACAAAACTAAACAAGAATGATCTTCAGGGGTAATTGAGTATTAGCAAGATAAAGACAAATTTGTTATTTCCTTCTTGGTCTTCTGTCAAAGAGAAATTTAGTGTGCGTAGAAAAGTGGGTAGTGAATTCCAGGAGAAAACATCTACTCTAGCAAGTATAAACTACTATAACAATAAAACTACTGTAGCAATACAAACTAGCTTGTTTCTTATCAATAATTCCAAATCCAGAAATGTTAAACTCTCTTCCTTCATAAATGTTAATTAAAATATTCACTACCAAAGTAATAAAATTTACTGATAACTGTACAGTTATTAAGATCTCTCCCCACAGTTGAGAAACAAAATAATCTGTACATTATTTGAGTTTGTCAATTTAATCATCTGTTTAAAGCACTTAATAGAAATACTTAAATTATTAAATCTTATTTCACTTTATAATTTTTTTAGTTTAGAACAGCCTGCTCTTGACAATTATATTAAATGTTGACAGGAAACAGAATTGAATCTATAATATTAATCTTATCTCCTTATCTCTTCTGATTTCATTCTAATATATGTGCTAGGAATTGTAGTACATATTGGTCACCACTGGTGGCAAACTATCCTTGTTCTACTTAAAATGAAATGTGTTGTCACGCAGGCCCAAGAAATCATTAAAGCTTCATAACATTTCCTCCTGTCAGCTTTTCCCAAATCCTGATTGAACAAAACATCTACTGGAATTTTGACTTTATTTCACTACTTTTATTAAATGACATCTTAACCTATCAAAAGTAACCTGTTGAATTTTAGTTCTGGCTTGCCACAAGCTAAAGGTTAGCCCATTAAAGATTTTCTTATTGGCAAGGCAGCTTTGCTTCTTATGAATTTCTTAGCAAAATAGGGTAGTTTGGAAAAAAAGTTTATCAAGAACCTTAAAATTTGACTTGATTATTTCTTATTAACCTTATGGTTTCCTGAACAATAAACCATTAAATCTGAAGGGAAAAGCAAATACAAACCATAACATAAATGTAAGAAAAGATTTCAGGTAATTCAATTATGCTTTTAAGACAGATTCTAAAATTGTATTCATAATTACAAATAAAATACAATAATGAAGCTTGATCTTGAACCTAAATTTAAGAAGATATTTAAGTGTATAAACAAGGTCTGTATATCAAAGATGAAAAAAGTCAAGAGGATGAAATGAGTTTCAAAAAGAGCAATTTAACTAAATGTGCTATTCTTAAGGATCAAAGAGAGATGAAGAAGGTCACAGTGAGTGGCTGGGAATCATAAACTAAGCTACAATTTCCATCCATTAGCTATTCTCATATGTTTCAACATAAAAGAACTTGAAATAGAAACAAAGGGTATTTGAATTAATTCCTTGAGTAACACTTTAAAATGCTTTTTCTGTAGAGACTTCAATTTTAACTTAATATCTGTGATTGTCCTATGAATATGGCTAAAAGACACAAGTAAAATAAAACATAAGAAAATAAAAGAAAAAGGAAAAAAGTATCAAAACTTAAAAACAAATTCTTCCTTATAATAACTGTGCAATAGGCTGTATAATGAGTTATAAATTTTAAAAATGCATCATACAAACTGTATATCATATTAACAACCCACTTAAATTTAATGGGGAATGGGTATTTTAAATCATGCCTTATTTGGCAAGAAATGATAGCATCACTAAGCAAGAATTTAGAGCCGGAATTGAAGAGAAAAAGCATTTCTTTGGTGACAAATATGCAATGACTATAGCCTTGGCAACTGGTTGGGAATGCTATTCTAAATTCTCACCAAACCTAACAATGATAGAAAACTTTAAGATGACTGCTTACCATGAGTTTTATCTTCTTAGTAGCCAAAATTTTTCAGAGGGCCCATAGTCCTTGTTAGTTTTTGATCTTAAAAAAATGTTTTTCTTATCCAATTAAACTCCTAAGCTATACTTTTCTGATAACTACAACTACTTCCAATGCCCTTTGTAAGCTATTCCTATATTACAGGTGTTGTGCTGGTCATGAGTACCCAGATGGGAAAGACCTATTCCTGACAGCCCCTGAAGGATTAAGTAGGGTAAGTCATTTAGGAAAGCAATTCTGGTTAATCAGAGGAAAATTATGTAAGGATGAAGGACTGAAAGGAGGAAAACCAATTAGGAGGATAATGCTTGAGAAAATGTCAAGATTTAGTGATTAACTGATTGTGTTGTATAAGGTGAGAGGAAGGGAAAAGGGTCCAATATAACAAACTTTCAAGGTTTCAAGATTGGGTGTCTAAGGGTAAATGATGTTGTCATTCATGAGGTCAAGCACAAAAGAAAATTAGAGATTTAAAATGACTGAATTCAGTTCTAGATATGTTAGATTTGCAGCATCTAAAGACTATCAAGGCCAATAAGACATTATGAGGAAAATAGGCATACAGGGACATTGTCTATCGACTGATAAAGAGAAATTGTGTAGGAACATAGGTATAAATATGTTATTAAGGTATAAAATTTTCATGAGAAATTGTAATCCTAGTTTTGGAGAAATATACCCTA
Source organism: Manis pentadactyla (assembly GCF_030020395.1). Taxonomy (NCBI): domain Eukaryota; kingdom Metazoa; phylum Chordata; class Mammalia; order Pholidota; family Manidae; genus Manis; species Manis pentadactyla. Next base: position 51,303,939 of record NC_080024.1, read on the forward strand.
ATATCAACTGATTTTTTTTCTATGAAACCATTTAACTTAGCCAGTATTTATATTCATTAAAATAATGTGTCAACTTAATGGAGGCCAGAGATATATTAGTTTCATTTATAGTTTGAAAAGAATAACTCATAAGAAAAATAAAGGTCGACTGATTTTTGGAAATTAACATGCTCTAAGTATGCCATTGCCAATATTTTAATTATTTTCACTTTTTCACATCTTTAGCAAAATGTTGGACACACCATAGTGTGCTAAGCAAATATCAGTTAATTAATATCTTAAAATGGGAATAGGTACTATTTAAGGTTTTGAAAAATGTCGCCATTAGTTTTAACAAAAGGGATGATATTTCACTGTAGTTTGAAAGATGGGTAGCCTTTTACAAGCAGAAGAGAAAGCTATACGTAGGCAGAAATAGATATTTTAAATAGAGGGATGTCCACATCAAAACACATGAAATGGCATTGCACATTTTGGACTGATACTATATGTCATGATTGTTAATATAAGGTACAAAAAGCAAATAATAATCTCCAGAGAAGTGATTGAGTGTTCATATGTGAAAGACCTTTCATTCCATGTTAAGTATTTGCACTTTGGGTATTTGTCCTTTAGCTGATGGAGAGTATTACAGTTCTCCCAGAGAAATTAAATAGTCTGATTTGCCTTTTTTAGAAGTTAACACTCCTGACTGTGAAAAATGAGTGCATGTGTAAACAGATTTTTAGCAAAAAAGCAGTTGGCAAGTTAACTATAGGAATTGACATGAGAAAGCGGTAATGTAGGGACAATGGATTGGAGAAAAGAGTGTTGTTCCGGGAAGAGAGGCTTCCCTGCTCAGAGCAAGTTCACTATGAATTTGATGAGACCAAACAAAGACAACAAAAATGTTCCAGTTAAAAGGGCTCATACCAAGTTTATTCTCCAGGGTGGTCACCTGGCTAGGTACAAGCAGCAAAGACAGCTCAGTTTCTCCTGGCTCCCGTGCTGCTCCCTCCTGCTCCCCAGCTCAGGGCTTTCTTCTCTCTTCCTAGCACCAGGGCTCCATGCTTCTCTCTCTGGCCTGCTCAGCTCTAGGCTTCTTGGTCTGACAGGTGTTTCTCTGCTCTACCCTTCCCGGCCCCTAGCATGGAGAGGAACTCTGTGGGTGGGTCTCTATGGTGACTGGCAGACTCCCAACCAATTATGTCCAAGGGCTTGTGTTTTTCCTCTCCATACCTCCACTGGGCCAGTATTTCCATGACTGACAGTTCACTCAGGGTGGCTGGAATGGCCTGTAAACATCCTGCCACCCATAGGCATGCAAACAGACCCTTTTATGTACACAATGAGCAATAGTAAAACCAGGTGAGAATCCTGGTCATAAATTTCCACTTTCTCCAGAGACGAAACAGAGGAAATTTTTATAATCAAAATTAAAGATAGACTTTGAAAACCCACATGTTGCTGTCCATACTATACTAGACAGTGAAGGTATTACAATTAAATATTTAATATAAATATAAAATTAAATTTTGAAAGTAGAAGATATAATAATGAAAATTTAACTAATTATAGGGTAAGAAATTACTTTTTAAAGGTTAAAAAAATAATCCAAACTAAAAAAATGATGAATTAACTATGCAAAGGAAAAACATCTCTAATTTAAACATCATATGCATAGTTAAAATGGTAAATAGTAAAGTGGTAAAATTATAAAGTACACAAAGATATTGATAACAAATACTAAGTGTCAATAATGATGTCAGTATTAAGAGATATAACTTGATTAAATACCCTTCAGTTACCCTAAAAAAATAATTTACAAAATATATGAAGACATTTCTAGAAAAAACAACAAATCACAATAAAATGGAAAAAATACTTTATTATTGCTAGTGATCAAAATTATAAAATTAAACCAATATAGATTTCTTGTTCAAACAATAAGTCTGTCATGTTTTAAAAAGGATAATATTTCATGGTAAGAGTGTAGTTGACATTATCTTCAAACAAGCATTATTCAATCATTGTTTAGTAATATTCATATGAATATTATCATTTTTTACACTGCATTAAAATAATTTAAACTGCAACTTCTTTCCATATATATCAGTACTTAATCAGAAGGTTATTTATAAAAGCTTCTGAAGTCTATACTACAAATCAAAAGTAATTACAATGCAAACTAATCAGCAACAACGTCTGCATTTGCTATATGTTTAATAAATAAGCATAAATTGTTAAAATGCATACTATATATTTTCAGTCAAATGCTTTCAGATATCCCTCAAGGAACTTCCTTCACAAAAAGATCATTATTGTATAACTTAATTAGTTTATAGAGAACTTACACTAATTACTTCACTTGGCTTCTGCCAAGTTATTATTTAGCTTCAACAAAACAATAGTATCCTTATTATTTCATTCTATATAGAAACGAAAATCATAAATTAAAGTACCCTTTCCTTTTGGACTTAAAAATCCACATATTTTTCCAAGTCCTGCATCAAAAAACAAAACAAAACAAAAACCAGATACTTAATCTAATGAAGTTATCCACGTACTCAAAATGAATACTTCCTTTTTGAGTCTACTCTTCCTTCCACCTGGATTTCATGGATAGACAAACTATTAAGATAAGTATTAAGTACTCATCTTGCTAACTGAGCCTTCTAAGTGAGTTAGAGAAAATAAGTCAGGATTACTAACAACTGCAATCCTTATAAACTTTTTAGTATTTGTTCAGTGGTTCTTGAACATTTTGTATATTTATCAGATTTTTTTTTTTGGTTGAATTCTTGGTAAAGTGGGAGGTAATGGTGGAACAGGTAGATGTGTAGCATTTCATTGAAAACTGATTACCAGTTTATTTCAGAAAAGATTACTGACCGACATTCTGTTCTCCATCATTTGTATTTAGTTTACTCATCTATTTGTGTTTATTATTTTATGTTTCTCATTACACTACATTATAATTATAAATTAGCATTTCTAATTCCTTTAAATAGAATAGAAGCTAATTATCTTCTGTTTCCTCTAGTAGATCATAGCAAATTGGGTAAAATATAACAGTTAAGTGAATGCATAACATTGAAAATTGAACATTGAAAGCATACATGTTTCTGTTAAATTCACTAACCACAAATGGCTTTCAAAGCATGTCTGCACATCCAGTTTTGAAGTATTGAGCTGAAGACAAGCTTGATAAATTTTAACATCCTAATAAATTAATTACTTCCAGATCAACTAAACCTTTTGTCTTTGGTACATCCCATTGATAAAATGGTTCATGTATCCAAGATTAAATACATTCTTTTCTGGTGAAAATATGATGGAAAAAATAAACAATCAACCAGGAGATAATTAAATCAGCTAGGATGTATTATCAAATGAACCATGAAAATTGTTGTATGGCACTCATTCAATTGGAAACACCACTGAAAATGCCTCCCTTCTCACTTTGTTAAATGCTCACTGTTCAAAAACGTTTTTCAGGTTTGTTCCCTGTATCTGCAACTATGTTTTTTTTTCTTGCCTTAAAGAAGGCAACATAATTCTGTTACCAGTTTTTCAGGCTCTGAAGGAAAATTGCCTAGATTGGAAGACTAGTTCTGCCATTTCCTTCAAGGGTGATCTATGGAAACTTTTTCATTCTTTCTAAAGAGATTTCAATTTCCTCACCTTTAAAATATAAATATAAATAACACATTTACTATCTCAATTATTTTCACAGTAACATTAATGGAAGTGTTTAGCAGAGAGCCTGACTACCAGTAAGTGATGTTTAAGAGCTGTCATTTTACTTGTTTAATTTCTAAGTTTTGGTTCTGAAGATGTAACTGATTTGCCCTCCTGAAAACAAAACTGACCACAACAAAACGACAAAATTACAATTTGCTCCTTGATTGAAGATGTGTTGGAAATACGTGTATTGCATGTATGAATGGGACTTTGCAATTGATAAAATCCATTGAATATCAGATTTCCATGTTAATTGGATTCCAAATCAGTTTTGAGAACAGAGATCCTCAAAGACAAGAGACAAGATTCCATAGAATCAAGAAGCTACCTGTTCCTCCCCCAAATTTAAAATGCTTTCCCCTGCTTTGAGGATCACTGCATTCTATATAATAATGTGCATACACACACACACATGTGCACCCCACACACATACAGGCATATCAAGCTGGGAGGTGGCATTTCAAAATATCTATAAGTTTAAGTTTTATGATACTGGTTTTCTTATATATGGTACCTGGAGAAGGCACGGAAACTGCACCCTTTCCCCATACCTTGCCCTATGCATTTCTTCCATCTGGCTGTTGCTGAGTTTATGTCCTTTTATAATAAACCAGTGATCTAATAAGTAGTATTTCTCTTGAGTTCCATCAGCTTTGTAGCAAATTATTCAAACCCATGGAGGAGGTCCTTAAACCTTTGATCTGTAGCTGGTTGGTCAGAAGCACAGGTGACAATCTGGGTTTACAAGTAACATCTGAAGTTGGGTGGGTTGGGGTTCTTTCTGTCTTATGGGGTTGAGCCCTTCATCTGTGGAATCTGATGCTATCTCTGGGTAGCGTCAGAAGTTAAGTGAATTGTAGGATACCTAGCTGGTGTCAAAGTTTCTTGTTAGACATGTGGGGAAAACATATGCATGTAAAACAAAGCATGAAAGCTATTAACATTGTTCCTGCCTTTTCCACTAGTTGTGTTTCTTTCTTCTTAAGTATCCTGTTGAGATCCTTTTATACTCTTTTATGTAAGATCTTCAGACTTTCCTTGAATCTACAAAAGTGTCGTTATTGCTGCAAATATTATTTCGCCTTCATTTACTCTTTTTATCTTGTTTTAGCCTGAAGCTCACAAGACTTAGAAACTGTCGCATTCAGTTTCCTCTTGATCTTCGAGAACTATTTCTTTATAGTTTCTGGAAAACCTGAAATTCTCAAACCAAACATGTTCTAGTTCCTTTATGTCTATTTTTTTTCTCCTTTAGCTTATCTATTTTCTCTCCATTTTAATATAAAGAGCAAGGAGAAGCTAGGTTGCACCTACAGTACTACATGGAAATCTCCCTAACACAATCACCCAGTTCATTAATTATTTTTTCTGCTTTTGTTATTACTCGAATAGTATCGTTGCTTCTACATCACAATAATCCCCTTGACTCTGAAGTTTTTCTGCCAAAATCGCCCCTACTTTCCCTTTGATTTCACTAGGCTTCTGCTGGCATTGTCCTCAAGCTCTTTAAACTCTAATGAACACTCCTCAGTGCTCGGGACTAGTCCCAAAGCCACTTTCCACATTTCTAGTTTTACTTTTACTTATTTTTTCCTTTTGAGTGGGAACATTACAGTTTTTCCACATCCACACTTATATCACACATACAAATAGTGATGTTGCGGTCAAGTTGTTGGCTGGGGCTGCCATCATTTGAAGACTCACTGGACTGGAGAATCTGCCTTTCAAAGGGACTGACTCACCTGGTTGGTGAGTTGATACAGATAATTGGCAGGAGGACTCAGCTCCTCCCACATGGGCCTCTCCATAGAATGCCTGAATGTGTTCATGATATAGAAGTTGGTTTTCTCCAGACTGTCCACTGCAAAAGACCAAGGCAGAAGCTACAGTGTTTGCAAGCCACATTTCATCACTTCTGCCACGTTCTATTCCACACACACACACACACACACACACACACACACACACACACACACACACATGTGCTAGCTTAACATGGAAGGGAGCTACTCAAGGAAGTATATGAAGAAGGTGGAGATCGTCTGGGACCATTTTGGAAACTGGAAATTGTATTTATGAAAAGTAATAGTTTTTCTCACATAAGAAGGATGGGGTGAAATTTGAACCCTCCAGTCAAGTGCTTGGTCTCTCTGGAATGACCAGCCTGTCTCTTGAAACCACCTAAGGGCCCACCTTGAGTCATCCTTAGCATAAACTCAAGTATGATCAAAAGGGCCTCATTATGACTAACGAAAGACATTCCTATCATTTAGGAAATTCCAAAGGATTTTGAAGCTCTGTGCCAAGAACCAGGGACAAAAACCACATATATATTATTTATTATAGCACAATGAATAATGTAATAAACTAAGAAATCCCAGATTTCCTTTATACTCTGCTTTTTGAATAGTATGAAAATGTATGAAAATATTAAATAATTGCAATTAAGTCTTTGTTCTACTGTTTTGAATACAGAACATAAAATATATTATATGACTAGATATTCATTTCCTTCATAATCCTCCATTTAAAAAAATGGATTGCATAGATATATTTGAAGCTTGTTCATTTTATTTTGCCTGTATATAAAAATACAAATTTGAGTAAAATGTCCCTTTTATAGAGAAAAGCTAACATAATTACATTTTTAAATGGCATAGATTGATGAGAATGTTGTATTTAGGTAATTAGTAAGCTATACTTTATGAAGAATGGGGTATATCTAAGAAAATATCAACTTTTTATTAAAAGGAAATGTTTCATAGCATATTCAATTGGTAAAAATGTTAAATGGTAACCTGAGTCCTTTATATTTTTTGATGTTGGAAATTCTTTGGCGAAGGCAGGATGTAAAAATAACTCAAAAGCTATTTTAATGTAGTAAAAGTTTTTATTTTTAAAAAGTCATTTCTTGCCTTCCTTTGGACTTCAATTCACAATGATGTTCTTTTAACTTGGAGTCAGTCCTGCATAACGCAGGGATTGACTATGCCCTTTAAAGACACTTCCAAGCCTGAAGCTCTTTGATTTTAAAATATAAATGTGGTGTTACTTAGTGTAAAAGCTGCTTGTTTTCTTCTCCTCACCCTATCTTACAAAAGATATCAATTTAACTCTTACACAAAACCCCAGCTTCACAAAAATCTGGTTCAAAATCTAATTCTTGGAGAGGAGGCTTTTACTTCTTTGACTAAAGCAACTCAGCTTTGCTGCTCATTTGCATCTGGCTCTTGTGTTTTAAGCTCTCAGAGCCTGGGTTTGTAATTTTGCAGTCCTGTGTTTGAACTCCTGCTCTACTAACTGCATTGCCCAGATTCTGTGTTTTTCATTCCCACTTGCATGCTAAAATCACCCACCAACTCAGACGACAATGAAATCACTATTCCATTAGGACATTGCTATCAGAAAATGGCACCAAAGACCAGGGTTTTCTGTGCAGGTCTGTTTTAGGAAATAAACCCGAGGAACAAGAGAGGAGAGTGAAACAAGAAGGAAAGGAGGAATGCACGCAGCTGTGGGCAACGACAGCCACTTGCACCGGGATGTTCTGAAGCTCTGTCTAGTAGCACTCAGCCCCTATTGGTCAAGCAGCGGCTTTCCAGTGTGTTCACTATTAAAACCTGAACATTCGCAGGTTTTCCACAAGTAAGGGTCCTGAGACTTTCCTTAGGAACCCCAGACAGTTGAGAGTTTACTTAAACTGTTCCATAATACTGCTGTCTTGATGTCCATTGTGTGTGGCCCAGAGGCCCACAACGGACTTGAACTGACACCAGCCCCTTCCACATGCTCTAGACAACGTGTCCTAGATAACAGCGGAATCACAAGTAAATGTAAGTTCCTCGGGTGACTTCCCAAACAAACCTGATAATGAATAGTCTCTCTTGCTTCTTCCCCTTGTGTGCCCCTTATGTAAAACCCCCAGTGACCACACCAAATGCCATATCTTTTTGGTTTGAATTAACAAATCTATCCTTATCCCTGGAACCCCAAAGCACTCCACCCAGGAACCCTAATCAAAGCAGGGGCCTCAGGTCCTAGCTCTCAGTTTATATCCTGCCTTGACCTCTCTATGTGGCCCCTCAAGGTATGTCATGTATCTGCTCCAGGACTGATGAGTAATAAACTTCTCTATTTCACTTTATCTTGCAGTCTTTTGTTGAGCCTTGGGTCACCATCCAACACCCCAAATGTCAGTTTAATTTAGCAAATGTTAGTTTAACAAAAATCACAACACAACTATAGGTCTCAGAGAAATTGCTGAAATGGAAAGAATGATATAGTTGTGAAGCTGAAGAAAGGCTTTATATGGTTATAATTGCATGAAACCAGTTGTTACAGCAATGGCTAGGGCAAAATATAGGCTCTGAAGGTGTGAGACAGGACAAGAGAGATGTTTCACATAACTTTATGCTGCCAGTTTAGTGCATTTTATTTTCTTGGTACTTGTCTACTTTAAGGAAATAATTTAATCAAGAGACAGAACAGTCTTAAGTGGCAGGAGTTTATTAAGCAAAGTGAAAATACACTTCTGAAAAGGGTGGAGAACAGGCTATCTGGAACCAAAAGCAGCCCTACTAGGGTTAGAGATGGTTTTTAAAATGGTGGAAAGTCCCTTCCTGCATCTTAGGTAACTTAACTGACATGTTGATTGACAGTTTCAGTTGTGATAACCTTCTTCCTAGTGCACAAGCGCTTAACCGTAAGTACCCAAGTAAAATCCGTGAGTGAGTGGGGGGAGGAACGTGGGCAACCACAATGTAAATGTATTATAATTATGGTATAATGAGCCCCAAGGTAGCTCCAGGTCACCTGCTGGGTCTTAAGTGTGCCTGAAGCTAACCATGTTGGGCTTTCTACATCTTGTTTGGCCCGGATAAGGCAGGAAACTAAACTATAAACAGGAAGGGCTTTGGGTATGTTCTGCCAGCTGGTGACAAGGGGGTGAGTGAAGAGGGGGAGTGCTTTGTCCAGGATAGGGCAGGACCCACTCATGTCTGCCTGCCTACCTGACATTTAGACTTAGCATTTTATATAATTTATATACTTCCTTCTTTATTTACAATAACTATCAGAGCCTTGCTATACATACAAAATTAGCTTTACCTCCTAACTTTTTTCACAATAGTTATAATTCTTAGAGTTTACTGTATTCTTGCATAAGCTTAGATTTCTTCTTGTTTTGTTGGCTTTGACTCACAGCTATTATAGATGAGACATACATTAAGCATTTTTACTTTTTTCTACATATTTTCCCCATTCTTTTGAATGTATCATTTCTACATTGCCATTGTGTATAATGTGTTCACTCTCCTCTTTGATACTTACCCCATCTTGGTTTTAGAACCAAGGTTCTTTAATTAAATATATTGAATGCTTAGTGGCATTTCTTTTGCTGATATTACCACAGTTGCACTCAAATGGTAAGAGATATTTCTCTGGTCTTTCCTTAGAAGGGCTCATGTTAACAATATTCCTTATGTTATTGTGTGTTCAAGTGATTTGTCTGTAGTTATTACACATAAAAGACAAATTGCCTGGGTATAAATTTCTTTAGTCCCATAAGAATGTTATAGTTGTCACTCCACTAATTTTGGTCATTAAATGTTGCTGGATCCATTAGCTTTTGCTTCATAACAAATCACCTCAGAAATCTCAGTGGCATACAACAGTAAATAGTCATTTTTTCATGCCTCTGCTGATCAGCTAAGAGTCCACTGATCTAGTCTGAGCTCAGCCATGCAGCTCTGATTCTTTTGGTTATAATATCCATTGGGTGGTTCAGGTCAGTTGATCTACAATGAGGCAATTCCATTCCTGCCGAGAGCCATGCTACTCAAGCTGTGTAGCGAAGCTCAGGCTGGAGGAAGACCCCTGCAAAGCAGGGGCCTTCGCAGCTGGCTCCCTCTATTACCCACCTTGATTTTGTTATTTTCTATTACACTATTGGCTTTGTATTTACTTGCATTGTTGCCAAAGACTAAGCTAACCTTTGCTAAGCAGCACAGAAAAGATGAGAACATAAACTTCCCAGAAGCTTTTCAGGACAGTGCTCCTGAAGAATAGAACTTGCAGGGCCAAATAGTGATCTTAGCATAAAGTACAGAAACCTGCTGTTAGTTAGTCAAACATTGACCACCCCATTTCCACTGAGAATGCCCCCCTTGTTTACAATGCTAGTGAAACTAGTGATGGAAAGTTTTATAGAAATAGAGTCATGAGAAAATATTGAATAGAATAACCCTGTTGACAATCAATCATCTCATGTTTTCTTCCCTCTACTACTTCTATAGTTTGTTTTTCTTCTTTCCTAATTATGGGCCTTTACTAGAATTTGTGCCTCATACGTGAAATTACCAAGTACCATAATTTTCCAGGTAGTAAAGATACCTCAAAACAAGTGCTGGGCATAGAAGCCACAGAGCATAAATCTGCAAAGAAGTAAAAAACTAACATTTTCAAAGAACATTACTTCTCTCTCCCTTGCCAGCTTTACATGTCCCTGTATGGCCCCGGAAGATGACTGGTTAGCCAGAGGGGTAAGATTCCTCAAGGGAGGAACAACCTAAGACAGGCACAGTCACGCGGGGACCATCAGGTGAGAAAAAGGGGGCCAACAGAGGTGAGGCTTAGAACCTACTCCCCCCCAGTTTTGAGAGAAATCTTCTACACCTGTGGATGTTTTGTTGCCCTTGTTCAGCTTGGATTAAGACCTGGTCTGTAGGCACAAACCTGATCATCTACACCTGCCTTCTTACAGTTCTAAATCGTGCTTTCTATCTATTTCTTGCATTTACCTACTACATTAACATTTTGTTAGATTCACATATAAAGTATAAAAATCAAATGAATAATCATACATTATATTTGACGTGATTGTTTATAGTTTAAGGTTTGTAGTTAAAACAGAAACAGTTTCTATGATATGAATGCCCTTGCATTGTTCACCATGTAAGAACTTGTTTAGTCCCTGCAGTAGTGGAGTCATAGAGACCTGTGTAGCATATGTCAAGGAGATTTTGGTATCCACACAGAGGAAAGAGAAATGCAGATAAGAAGAAGAAATTTAGTTTGCTGCCTACTGTGCCCTATAAAGGAGTATAAAGTGAAGATATGAGTTTATGATTTTAAATTGATTATAAATTTATTAAAGCCTCTAAGAATATTTGTATGGGAAAGAATCCTAGCTAACTGTGGCACTAAGTGACCTGTATTTCACCCTGAGCTGATAGACTCCATAGTTGCTGCTACATACTGCACGCTCCTATGGTCACATGCACTTCTTAGAAACTGCGTTGCATAGAAACTTAAAACACAATAGAGTACATGTTGATAGGAAAAGTTTTGGTCAAGGAACAGGAAAACAATCACCTGTCTAACGCTTGACCAACCATGAATAGATTAGAAAGTAAAAGAAAGAAAAAAGCTTGCCTATACTTATTAACCAACTAATTAATACCTATACTAATTAATCATCAGAAAAATAAAAAATAATCATATCCTTGTGCAAAATGGTATAAATAAAGCTGTCATCGACACTTTGTCGAGAGACCACCTCCATCTGACTCCGTGTCCTGTCTCTCCATACGCCGACTCCGTCCTAGGCTGGGGCTGGACTCCCGCACATTCCATTTGTCTTTATCCTCCGAGGAATTTTCCATCCATTCCAGGAGAGATCAGGCTGCTAGTCCAGGCGTGTCCTTCTCATGGTGATGGTCTCAGTGGAAGAGCAAATAAGTGCAGTCATAGGAACACTTTGGAAGCTTTGAGTGACTATAGCTTCAGGCCAAAGGGGATTTCCAGCTCCAGGCAAGTATACCATACCTTTACCTCTCCCTGTGTGGGTTACTGAGGAGTCTATGTATAATACTACTGGAGGTGCATGCACTGGCCACAAAGGTAAAACAAAACTCCCAATAAGACGCTCTTATATTCTGGCTGTTTAGGGTACACTATCATGATTTTTGGGGGGATACTCTGCCATTACTCCAGGAATACACAGGAGGCCATCGTCTAGGCCTTGTCCCCCAAGACACCAGGAGGGCCAGCCATCACTAGTCCATGTGTCGAAATGTCCAAAGCCATGTCCACTAAACAGAGTCTTCAGGGCTTATTGCAGTTGGTGCTGGCAGCAAGATATTATTCTGGTGGCTGAACCTTGGCTTCAACAATTCCTCCTTGATTTGTAATTGCAGTTGTATCGGGGAGGCAGCAATGTGTGACAGCACATCTTTGGGGCTCAATGCCCCCTTCTGGGGCTTCTCATTCAAATGATGTGGTACTGTGCATAAGTGGACTGACAACTCCATAGATGATTGGTGTCTGACTTCAGGCCAGATTAGAACAAACTACAATATCTCTCTATCATGCCTGACCATGTAGGACTATATAGTACATGAAACTTCCATTTTATCCCTAATTGTTTCACCCATTCTTGTAGTGCATGTCCAGTTAAAGTGAGTGCTTTGATCACTCTCAATTACCAGCAGCCAGCCATAGGCTACAAAGAGATGCTCTAGACTTCTTTTGGTTGTTGCTCTGCACAGCTGCAGGAAAAGCAACCAGAAGTCCACATGAATCATGGCATATTGATACCCTTCTGACATGGGGAGAGGTCCAATATAGTTTATCTGCCACCTGACTAGGGGTATAGACCCCTTAGGTATTGTCCCAGGTTCCTGTAGAATTTGGTGTAAGTCCATCTTAGAGCACATAATGCACTCTTGAGGGGCTCTGCTGACTCCTTCAAAGGTTAAAGGTAGGCCCCACCAACAGGCTACAGACCGCATTGTCTTCTGCCCCACATGCAACAAATGCTGATATAACCATTGGGCCACATCAGAGGCAGGCTTTCCTTCTACCCATCATACCTGGGCCAATTAGTCTGCATCATTTCCTGGGTATGCCAGTGGGAAATGGCCTGTCACATGAAATACTAAAACTTTTAAAATCATATATCTTGCCACAATTCTTGCCCCCACAGGGTTGGTGACCAACCAACTGCTTGGCATGGCACCATGTCGGTGGCCATAGAGTCAAGCCTCAATAGACGACCCAGCTGTCAGTGCCAACAGCTAGTGGGGAGGGCTCCTGGGTGATCAAGAGCCATACAGCATGCAACTCTGCACATTGCTGATCTTCTCCTCATCATCTTTCAACCACATTGTCTCAGTCTTAGGCTGGAAAGCTACAACCCTTCATTTTGGGGGCTGCTCATCAATGGAGACATCTGTATAACAAGCATCTTCAGGTGTAGGGTCTCTTCCTTCCCAATAAGAGCCCTGTGCTACTAATGGCTCTAAAGAAAATTCTTCGTGCCTTTCATTGGTATATGTCACTGGCCCCAATAAGTGTTGGAACTCTCCACTTAAGGAGCTAGTGAACAGGGTGCTATGCTGCAGTAAATATGCACCCCATTTGGCCAGCATAGACATCTGTGCTACTCTACTGCATGGCCTTTGGGTCGTCTTGCACACACCCTGTGATGGGATAGGTCGTTATTACCGTTGATGGAGCTGTTGTGGTGATGGGCTCCATAGCAGGGAAACAGTGGTACACAGCTGGCAGTTGCTTCTCTATCAAGTTGTACCAGACCTTTGCTCCTTTCCACAGTTAAAACCAGAATACAGTAGGTTGGTGGATCCATTCAAGCTGCTGCCAGAGGCCCCATCCATAACATCTTCAGTTCACATGAGCATCTAGCCCACAGGGCTTTGATGGGTCCATCACACTCAAAGCCCACAGGGCCTTGGCTGCTCACTTAGCAGCAGTAAAGGCAGATGCACATTCCAGTCCCCCCGATGCCCTTTCATACCAACCAGTATAAGAGCTTCAGAATTTGGTCAAGTGTGAAATGAACACTCTTCAGAAGCCCAGAAGACCCAAAAACTCTTGTATTTCTGCCATAGTGGTAGGAGTAGGGAAAGCCTGGACTTATCTATGACTGCTTCTGGGATAGCTTTGGTCTTAACCCAACCAGACAACCCCCAAGAACTTGACTGACAAACCAGGACCCTGAACCTTGGTACTGTTCACAGCCAATATTTTCTTCTGTAGATGTTGCAGCAGTTTGGGTGCTGCACCTTCTAGGTCTGTAAGAGAATCAGAAATAAGCATGACATCATCAATATAATGGTACATCCACACTGTTGACAGTCTCTCCCATGTAGCCAAGTCCTGGGCTACAAGTCCATGACAGATGGTGGGACTGTGGAGGTATCCCTGTGGAAGAATAGTGAATGTCCATTGCTGTCCTTCCCATATGAAGGAAAACTGTTCCTGAGTTTCCTGTACTATGTCAATGGGAAAGAAGGCATTAACAAGTTCCACAACATAATGATAAGTCCCAGCTCATGGCTGAGGGTGTCCATAAGGCCTGCAATAGAGGACACAGCAGCATGAATAGGGGGTATGACTTTATTCAGTTCTCTGCAATCCACAGTCATATACTAGGAGGTGTCTGCATTTTTACTGGCCACACCAGGGAACTGAAAGGACTATGGGTGAGTGTTATAATACACACCTTCTCCAGTTCCTGGAGGGTTTCTTCAATTATGCCCTCCAGGCAATTTGTATTGCTTGGAATTAGTCACCCACTGAGGCACAGGCAAATCTACAGGCGGGCTTAGCATGTCCCCTTAGAACTGCCTTCACCACATATATGCTCAGTCAGCACTCACCTCCAGTGATCTGTAAGCATAGGCCCTGCAGGATATCTATCCCCAAAATCTATTTGGGAATGGGAGAGATATACACAGAATACTTGTTTGGGGGTTGACACCCTATTCCCAACGTGATTTGGGCTTGTTTCACTCTGATAGCTCTACCCCTGTACCCATCTATAACAACAGGGCTCACAGAAAAATTCTCAGGGCTATCATAAATCAGTGTGCATTCAGCACCTGTGTCCACCAGATCCAGGACACATTGTACATTCACTGGAGACCAATGAATTGATATTTCACCTCCAGACCCCAGGTGCCTTGACCCTCCTGTCAGTCAAACTGTATTGCCCGTTCATCTTCCTGTGAGGGTCCAAGAGGGGTTGGTTTATTCACCAGCAGAAAGTCCTGCAGACTCACAGTCCAAACTTAGCTTCTGTTTCTTGGTCCTTGTTTTAGCCAATGGCTGAAACCTCTGCTCTGGCTTCATTTATTGCCACAGCTCAACTGTTGCAACATTTTATTTGGTAAGATTTTATTTGGCTTCCTGTCTAATTGTCTGCTCCTGCCTTTAACAAATCAACCCACAGTTGTGTCCTTGCGACATTCATGGTGCCCTTTAAACTCTTCCTCTGAGTAGCGGACCTCACTCCCTTCTATGCCTGCATTGCTTCAGCCTCCCCCAAATCTGCCACTGTTTGGGTAATCTCATTTATGGGTTGCCCTAAGTGAGCGGCAAGAATGGCCACTAGGAGTCCAAAGAAGGATGAGGGAGCCATTTGTTGCCCAATATTCTTCATCTCTGATGTAAAGAACTCCTCATCCAGGCCATGATTTCCTGGTTTATAAATGGCATTTGTCATTCCCAACTCCTGTAATGCCTGTTGGAGCTTAGTACATACCTGCCATCTAGCAGGGGAAAATGGTAAATCACCCAGATTGGTCCATACAGTGTGAAGTGCGGCCGTAAGCCAGTTGAGGAGGGAGTGGTTGCCTGTGGTCTGCCTCTGGTCACTACCTCAAGGCAGGATGAGTTGTCAGGGAAGCCAGCTTTCCCATTTTTAACTCAGAAGGAATAATCCCATCCACCCCTATATCCTGAAGGCACAGGAGCCAGGCTGACATGGACTCCAAGGGGTTCGGCCATAACAGGGAGCCCAAATCCACCAGCTCTGTCTGAGTACAGGGGCAGAGAATAGAGTGTTCCATGACCTGGGGAGGGCCTGCACCTCTCCCAGAGGACCCCACAGTTGCTGTGCCTTTATTTTCTTAACTACACCTGGGTTGGATTTCAGTAGAGGAGGGACTGGAGCCCCCAGCACCACTTCCTTCCCCTCATCCTTGTCTGATGTATCTTCCACCATTTCTGGAGCTGCCGGCAGCTCTCTTGCTGCTTCACAGACTGCCTCCATCTCTGCCACCACTTCGTCCCTCCCCTGCCCCAGAGCACCTCACGGCCTGCATGTTCATGCTGCTGCTTCCCGTGCTGCCATCACATCCTTTACCCCAGCCACTGCACCTCACAGCAGCGCCATCTCAGTCCTCAGCAAACCTCTTCCTCCACAGCACCTCCCAGCCTGTGATCTCATGTTGACTCTTCTTGTTCCTCTTACAGGGGTATGTCCTTCTCCTTTACAGTCTTTCTTAATACTGTGAGAAATGTTCCTGAAACCATGCAGTCACTCTGCTTCTCCAAAGAATTACCTATTTTGCGGAGGCTCTACTGCCTCAGACATCACCTCCACCTCCCCCCAGTCTTGTGGGGGTGCCAACTCCTGCAGGTAGCAGGCCACCTTGGACTATATGCCCATTGAGGGATGTGTCTCCATATCCACAGGGGCAGCCCACTGATGTACCCCTCCCATGAGGGCGACTTTTTCCATTTTTCAGTCTGCAGCAAATCCTGCTGACTATGCCAAAATGTAGCTCTGGGCCAAAGGGGGTTTCAGCTCCAGGCAAGTTCACTCTGTATTTAATGAGACTGAAAAATGACAACAGAATGTTGTGGGAAAAAGGGAGCTTATATCTAGTTTTATTCTCACAGTAGTAGGTTGAGTGATAGAATCCCATCCACCTCCACCTCTGCCTCCAGCTCAGTCTCTGCCCCGGGCACTGCTTCCACTCCAGGCTCTGACTCCACACCAGGCTCTGCCCTCACCTCCCACTTCTGCTCTCCTCTGCACTTAGCATCAGGCAGAGCTCTTTTTACAGCAACACAGGCTATAATGGCTTATTGCCAAGCATGCAAGCATGCACCTGCACAGTAGGCTAAGGCTAAGTATTACATCATTGTATGTGCACAGTAGCGAGTACATTAGGAACAGGTGAGGATCCTGGCCATGGAACTTCCATTTTCCCTACAGGGACATAACAGCAGTAACATTCCTTTGAAAAAATAAGGCATGTGGCTTACCCAAATTCAAGTATAGGGAAAACATAATTCACTTTTCTATTTTTAGGAATTACAAAGTAATATTGTTGGGGGAGCGTTATTTTCCCCGGTCCTTGTCCCCACTGCAACAAAGAATTGAAGGACAGGGACACAGTAGTCAAGCAGAGTAAAAGTTTTTTTAAAGTTACTTAAAGAGAGAAAAAGTGCAGCAGGCAACCTCAGCAAGGAGAGGCACCCTGAAAGGTTGGAGAGAGAAAGTTTAAAGTTAAAAGGTTATGCACTTAGAAAGTGCAGGTGACCTCAGAGAGAGGAGCTCACTGAAAGGTTGGGAGTTTCCCCTTTTAAGAATTTTTCAAGAATGTGACCATGGGCTGGGGGTGCAGACTTGTTAATTGGTCCCTGAATATTAAGAATTAACTTAACACAAGGAACTTCCTGCTCTGATTTCTTTCTGGGATACCAGCCTCTTGGTCTGGGAGCATATCAAACAAGACTTCCTGCCCAGCCCCGCAAGGTGGGCTGAGTTATTGCCTGCTTCCTAAGAGAAAGTTAAGAATCTTACTTCTTAACTTCTTGCCTTTTACTATGTTGTTTACAGATGGGCCTGCATGCTAAATTAGTTGGCTAGATTGCAAATTACTGGTTTAGGGATGAAGGAGAAAAAACAGCATATACCTAAAGTTAAAAAATAAACTGGGCCTGCATGATTAGCACAAAAAAGACACGGGCTATGCTCAGGTACCCTCCTTTATCTGAGGAATATTCAAACATTTCTGAACAAGTCACTCCTGGCTTTTTGAGCTTTAATTTGTTAGGGTCCAGGACTCTGGGGTTTCTCCAGAGAACAAACCACACGGGCACGGAGATGTAAACCCAAGCAGTCTTTATTCAGCCAGCTAGCTGGGGCCAACAGCACCTCCCCTGACACGCAGGCCGAGTCCGAGCTGCCGACCCCCAGGCAACTTTAGGTATGGATTATGTAGGGTTTTCACAGCCATTGCACCGAAGCCCGTGCATTTCTACAACCAACAATTTTAAAACACATTCTATATTTTAACCAATGGAGTTGAAACGAGAACGCCCCGGTTACCTAACCGCTCCCCGTAATCTCTAGCTCACACAAGCATGTCTACTGACTTATCACGGGTTATGTCCCGAGGCTACTGCCCACCTCTGGTTATCTAACTTAGGGCAGGCGTGTTAGCTTCGGGCAGTTTCTACGAAAACTGGGTGGCTCTTGCTCTAGGGTTTAGCTAGGTTTTATTAGTTCTTTTTCCTGACTTTTGATGCTCTTTGCACTCCTTTACAAATTGATTAACTCAGTAACTCTGGGTCTTCTTAGTGGGCTTTTCTGGCCTTATTCTCTTTCCACGCCGCTTTTATCTGCTCGTATCTATTTTCCTGCCTAACAATACGACAGAATCTAGATATAGGAATGGATGAAAAATTAGACAAATGATGAAACCTACCTCAATGTAATAAATAAGTTGTACTACAGTCTGAATTGATTTTCCTAATGAAATAACTTGATCTTATATTTGGCTGTCCAAAGTATTCCTTTATTTTTAAAAATCCAAAATTCTACTAAAATATGTACCATCTGGGTCAGTTTTCCCTGGAGTACTATTGCACTTTCCATATGTCATTTATCTCATTTGATCTCAGGAAACTATTCTTAAATTCGTCAAAGCAATAATTACATTGGGCAAAGTTAAAGAGGCAAAGAAGACTTTCTTCAAAACTGCTGCAATCAGTAAGAAAGACCAAAAATTAGTCTGAGCTCAACACAGCTGAAAGAAAACAATGGAGAGTTTTAAGAGATGGATGGGGTGGGAGAATGGAAGAATATCCTTATTTGCTAATTGGCTTTACTCAAAGGAAAAGCAAACTTTTTCATCCTTAAGACAGCAGGTAGTTGTACAACTTGGAGCAAGGTGCTTGAGGAAATTAAGCTCCTACTCTCCCACAGAAAACTAGGAGACAGGGTGTAGGTCTCCCTTGATTACCTTTCAAGGGGATGGTTCCTAGATCGTTGAAAGGCCATTCCTGGGCTACTAAACTGTCAAGAAGCTTTAAAAAATATTTACATCTCAAAAGGGCAGAGAAATAATTTACAGTTATGCATTTTCTAAACTAAATGCTCTGAGTAAATCTTCTAGATCAGTGGCCTCCAGTCAAGAAGCCTGTATAAAGTTCAGCCAAACTGAGGGAAACATTAAGGTCTTCTCTGTCAAATGATTTTTTAAAATATTTGTTCTGTTCTAGATTTTAGTTTTCTATGAATTAGATCTCTCCCTTCTGTATGCTGAGTCCCAGAGTTCATTGGGGTTTAAAGAATAGCTTTCTCCTACCTTTAAAAAGAGTTCCAAAATCATAAAACATATTTTGCCATCCTTGGAGGAAAGTTAATCAGACTTTTTATTATTTGCTTTTATAATTCAATACTGTGATAACTTTAAGGGGAAGGCAGATATTTTTGGAATTAGCATTTTGAGTCAAGTCTAACTGCTTAAGAATAGAACCCTATAATTGGATTTTGGGTGCAAATTTTTTAATCAACTACATACATCTTGAAGAATGAAGCATACTTTTGAGTGACAAGGAGCCAGTTTCTCCTAAAATTACTCTTGATTTTAGCCATCAGAAGTGATGTTTGAAGTGGTATGTCCTAATATTGCCTCATATTGTAACTATTAATTAAAAGTAAACGATCACTGAAACACACTCTATAATCTAAATTGTAAAGTAATGCACATGAACATATTTCAGGCTGGGAGGCAAGCTTTCCATGTGTTAGTACATGTTATGTGGAAAAATAAGATGTGTGTGAAAGAGAGGGGATGTGAACTCAATAGTCCAAGCAGGTTTATTGCTGAACCTGACAGTGAGACAGAGACCATGGATATAGTCAGAGTAGGGTGAGGGTCTCCGGAGGGGGCAGGGCAGGATATTTGCAGTCAGAGCAATGTAACTACATGCAAGGAAAACCCCCTACTAAAACTCTATGTTAAACATTGAGCTCTAGAATCATTCTTCAGTGAAATCAGTTAATGTTCCCCAGATAAAGAAGAGTTGCACATGTTTTATTATGCTGATCATTTGTAACCATGTGTAAGATTCACTTTAGCATACTAAAAGGCCCAGGCCTTTGTGCTGTCTTTCCTTCTTCAGATCTGACAAGGTGATTTTGCAAACTGAGCAACTAACTTAGCATGCAGACCCAGCTGTAGACTGCATGGTAAAAGGCAGGAAGAATTCCATCTTAAAGATTAGATTGCATTTTAACACCCAGGAAGTTCAAGAGGCAAGATTCTTTAGCAAGTAGACAATACCTCAGCACACCTTGGGGGCTGGCCAGGCAGCCTTTTGATATGCTTCCAGACCAAGGCGCTGGTATCCCAGAGAGAAATCAAGGCAGGAAATTCCTTACAGTTAAGTTAATTTTTAATATTCAGGAATCACTTTACAAGTTCCCACCCCTAAGTTTTTTCATGTTCTCGAAAAATCCTCAACTGCCTATAAAACCCCCTAGACAATGCATCAACGAGGGACTCTCTTGTCCCCTCCTGGTGTGAGCTGGGAGCTCTGTCCTTTCACTTTATCTCCAAATAAAAGCCTGTACCTTGCTCTCCTACCTTGACTGTGAAGCTTGTTCTTGGGCTCCGCAAACAAGAACCCCAGCATCAACAGGACCCACTCTGTCCTGGCCAGCAGGACAAAGGAAAGGGGTCTCTAACAGGTCAAGAGGATTTTTATGGCCAGGGTTTTCAGCAGGCTTTTTGAGGGGAGGGGTCCGGGGAAAGGTGGGCTTGTGGCTTGCTGACCTGTTCTCTGGAAAATGCTTGTAGCCTAGGTAAGATGACACCTTGGTCTCTCTGAGATGATGAGTGGGCTTATTTGAAAGGTGGTGCTCAGGTCCGGGTTCTATCAGTGTGGGTATGCATGTGTATTACTTTTCCAAACATCTAGTCATAGGAACTGACCACAAGAAGTGCAGGAAATAGGTTAATACATGACCTTCCATTCAGAACACTCTACCAACAGGAACTGGATTAGGAAGAATTTCTGATGTCTCACATGTGATAATCAAAGTTAAACAACCCTTACATTAGAAGATAAATTAAGTTTGAGCTATTGTGGTTTAATGTGACCTTAATTGTCAAGCATGTTCATATTGAATCTCCATCTCAGATTATAAATTAGGGGGTTGGTCATATTCTGACATTAGCAAGTTAGCCACTCAAGAGGCTGAGGGGTACAGTGTCAATTACATGTACTAAACCTACAGAGGAGGGATGAGCTTTACCTGGGCTAATTTTCAGGAAACTGATCTTTTTTTTGCACATTCAGGATAGTCACAAACTGCAAAGGTTCCCAAACTCCTTGGACTATTTCCCCATTCTTCAGGCACAGTCCCAAGCTATGCATAGACTTCATGCTTGTTACCAACAAGAGACTGTTCATCACTTTACTTGTCAATTTGTGACTAAGAAAGATGGTGACTGTATTGTACACTGTTAGACTTTGTCCCTCCAAATTATGCTATTTTTTTAAGGTTCATTATCATCAATTTACCAATCATACTGCTGTTTCTGTAGTAGAGAAGATTCAGCCCTTGATGTCTTCCTTTAATCCCGTGCCATTGGCTATGTACAGTGAGACATTTTCTAATATTCCAGAAAAGACTGCATGTCCCGTCCAGCGGGACCTAGTTATTTGTGGGGACGAGGGGGATCCGACCTGAAAGAAAATGGGGGCGAGAGAAGAGCGAAGGCAAGACAGTATTCTGATCAAGCCTTCAAATTTTATTGTAAGACGGGGGTAGATATACACCAGTGTTCAGGGGCAGAGTGGACCATAGGATACTTGTAAGCAGGGGATTGGCTGCAGGCGCAGCGAGTTACATTCTGATTGGTATATGATAATGGGGAAGGAGGGGGAGAAGAGTATCTCTTGGCGCGCGCGGGCTTCCTTGTTGGCGCGCGCGGGCTCGCAGCTAATCTCCAGGAAGTGAAGCAGGAACCTCATGAACTGTGGCCATCTTGTTGTCTTTGTGTGGCTCCCAACATCTCCTCCCTTTCTATTTATTTCAGAAAGGTGGGCCTTAATCGAGTGAGGGAATAGAGGCCTGGCTCCTCCAGCAGGGTAACATTTCGCAAATGCTCTCGGTATCTTTTAGGGAGGAGAGGCAGAGCTGAAAGCCAAATTGATCTTAATATATCAAGGCTTTATGTACATATGGATACCAACCTCTATGCAAGCCAGGCGTATTCTCAGGGAGGACCAGAGAGGTTCTAGGAAGAACCCTCCCTTGCGGTACTTTGTCTCGCACTCATCTCGATGCCCATACCCTCATAGTTAGGGGTATGTCTGGTTCTGGCTGACCAGCATATGGGCCACATTAAGTACGGTGCCAGAATCGATGGTACCATGGTTGAGGCGCCTGTAAAGTTGAGAACCGGAGACCGGGAGCATTGGTTGGCTCGGTGTAAGACTCTTCATCACAGGCTGTAAGTCTGTGATAATGAACAGCAACCGCTGGCTTGACAAGCTGGTCAACCTGCTCTCGAATAAAAACTGTCAGTTTTCTTAAAGCCCAAGGGCCAAGAGACACTAAAAGGAAGAATCCTGCCAAGGGTCCAAGGATGGTGGGGATCAGAGTAGTTAACCAAGGGGTGGCAGAGGTCCAGTTTTTATACCAGGCCTCATCCTTTTCTCTTTGTTTTTGCCTGGCTTCTAGGTTTTTCTTAACTTTATCAATGCTATCTTGCACTAACCCTGTTTTGTCTTTATAGAAGCAACATTCTTCTTTAAGAGCAGCGCAGAGGCCTCCTTCTTTCAGGAAAAGGAGGTCTAACCCTCGGCGATTTTGGAGCACTACCTCAGAGAGAGAGACAACAGATTCTTTCAGGCTGTCTAAACCTTCTTGCAGATTTTGTATGTCTTTATCAATAGCCTGACTAAGAGCATAATATTGTTGTTTAGAAGTAATTATGGAGGCAATGCCTGTTCCAGCCCCAGCTGCTCCTAATCCTAATATTACAGATAAGGTAATGGCGGTTACTGGCTCACGCTTAGTGCGAGTAGAGCCCGAGTAATATGGAAGGAGGTCTTCGGTGGGATGTATGGAAATCTTGGGCAGGAGCATGACTAAAACACAATATTCATTGTTAGATATTAGCAAGCGCGGGTTAACAGAGGGCGTTATGCCAAAGGAGCAAGCAAAATAAGTACCGTTGGGCGCGACAAGGAATTCATAGGACAGCGGGGGTGAGAAGGAGCTGTTACAAATGGGTATTAGCTGAGGGGGTAGACGCAAGAGGGGGCTATGTATACAGAGGCCTATTCCCGAAAGCTGCGTCAATGTGAGACCCGGAGAGGTCTCTGAAAAACGGGAGGGGTCTGACCAGCGAGTCTTGCTGGAGTCATTGGTAAGTATGAGGTCTGCTGAGGTGTTTACTAAAACTGCTATCCCTTCGTAAAACGGGGGAACGGGGGAGAAACATAACCAGCACTCGCTATATCCAGTGGAGTTAAGGGATTCTGCAGTCACATTAGCCAGGCCTTTAAGGATTTCGCCTGTAGAGGGTAAAACTGGGGGGAGCAAGGCCTGGAAAACAGTACTAGTAGACAGGGGAGAAGGGTTAGAAGGTCTTGGGTCTCTTGCCTTAGGGGCAATACGGCCAAGGACAACGTGCTTGTTGGCGTTTGGAATGGATCGAATTAATTTGATTTTAAAAGTGAGCCCAGGGTCTTTTCCTGAAACATAAAGCCTTAGCCCCCATTCATGTCCCCTGAGCCATCCATCAATAGGGGCCCTTTTTCCCTTGTCAGTAAAGGCAATGGAGAGCGGTGTACATCGCCCCCTTGTGGATTGGGTGCTTTGACATTCTGGGGTAACAGTTGAGTTAGGCTTGGGATTCCAAGCCCTACTTACAGTTATATAATCCCAGGTGGAGCTAGGCTTCCAACTAGCATCTCCTGTAGTCTCACACCCCCAGGAGTCACAGAAATAGGAGTCTCTATATCCACATTTATAGTTAAGGGCTCGATCTCTATGAGCTCCCGGGCAAACATAAAATTCTGTTTCTCTGAGGTAGGTTCTCCTAGGGGTGTTGTTACACCCAGGAGAGGTGGTAGATTGTCCCTCAGGGTAGGTCTCAGGGGAGGTGGAAAAAGGAAAGTAAATGTCTGGGGTCCCCCAGGCCGCAGAAGCTCCAGCGGCCAAGTCACAGAGGTCAGGGGCAAGAACAGGCCATGGGGGGGAACTTGCTAAAGTGGAAGAACTGAAAACGACGTCTCCTGCTTCACTGGTGACTGTCCAAGTGAAATTGAAAATCTGATGGGTCCAAACGGGGCGAAAGGT
The DNA here is from genome assembly GCF_030020395.1 of Manis pentadactyla. NCBI lineage: Eukaryota > Metazoa > Chordata > Mammalia > Pholidota > Manidae > Manis > Manis pentadactyla. The sequence continues at coordinate 51,328,081 of NC_080024.1, forward strand.
CATGACGAGGGTCAATAGTGTACATATCTTCATTTTTGCCTCCTGAAAATAAACAGAAAGGGAAGGCTTCTCAGGGGTTAATATGCCCTGGACTGGAATTATTATTGTTTTTGCCTCTATTTGTGTCTAGAAGTTTAATGAGCCTATCTGGGAGCCATCGGGCATTTTGTGCCTTAGCATCATATATACAAGCATGTCCTTTCCCCCATATGAGCACAGGGTCAGGCCCGTGCCATGTGTTGGTCATCGGATCTCTCCACATAGCCTGTGCATAATTATCTGCCGTGGAGGGATGCCAAAGGCGATCAGCAGCGGTTTTACCCGCGGAGTCATAAGTAAGGAAATTAAGAACAAACAGTGCATGATTTAGGAGTGTCTTTGCATTACCTGTTTTCGGATAGAGTACTTCTCCCCCCGACTGAAATTTGAATAACATGTTTTTAAGGGTTAAGTGGGCTCTTTCAACAATGCCTTGGCCTTGGGGATTATAGGGAATTCCTGTTATGTGCTTAATACCTAACTGCGCACAGAACTGTTTAAAGCTAGAGCTGGCGTATCCAGGCCCATTGTCAGTTTTTAAGATTTTAGGTTGTGGTAGATATGCCAGGCATGAGAGAACATGGGTAATAACATTTTTAGTTGCCTCTCCCGTTTGCAAGGATGCACATAGGAAACCACTACATGTGTCAATAGACACATGGATATATTTTAATTTACCAAAGGGAGGGTAATGAGTGACATCCATTTGCCATATCTCTCCTGGAACCAACCCCCGGGGGTTGATTCCGTTATGAGGCTCTGGGAGGAGAGTTAGACATCCTTGACATTGCCGAACTATTTGGCGGGCCTGTTCTCGGGTGATTGAAAATTTGAGTCTAAGAGTGTGAGCATTGAGATGATGTAGTTCATGAGCCCGTTGGGCTGCAGCCAAGGGTGAGTCTGACGTGACAGAGGCTACTAATTGAGTCGCCAGATCAACTCTGTCATTGCCTTTGGCAAGCGGCCCTGGAAGGCCAGTGTGAGCGCGTATGTGCCCGATGAAAAAAGGGGCATCGCGGTTTAGAATTAATTTTTGCAATTTTGCGAATAGGGGGGAAGCATTTGTAGAGGGACGTATGTAAGGCACTGTCTCTAATAGGGGAACAGAGGTTGCTACATAGGCACTGTCAGTGTAAAGGTTAAAGGGGGCATCTATTAAAAGCTCAAAAACTTTGATTATTGCAGTTAGTTCAACAAGTTGTGCAGAAGAGAGGTCTGTCTGTATTCGAGTAACTTGCCCATTAATACTGAAAGCGGCTATACCGGAGGAGGACCCATCAGAGAACACCATTACGGCCCCAGCAATTGGCGTGGTTTTAGTCCTTTTGGGAAAGACAACCGGGGTCTTTTGAAGGAACTGGACTAATCTGTCTGCAGGGTAATGATTATCTATTGTCCCATGGAAGGAGGTGCAGCTAATTGCCCAATCATCATCATGTTGAATAAGCCATTGTAATTGAGATGTATTGTATGGGAGGGTTATAACTTCAGGGTCTCTCCCAAACAACTTGAGAGCTGCCTCTCGGCCTAAACGTAAAAGGGCAGCAACTAATTGAGGATAGGTAGCTAAGACTCTAGGGGGGGAGGCTGGCAAATGAACCCAAAATAGTGGATGGTTTTGCCAAAGGACTCCTGTAGGGGAGAAGGGGGTAGGGAAAATGAGCAGCCACAAACTTAGATGTGGAGAGAAGTAGCTAATGGTCTGTTCAGAAATAGCCCGCTCTACAATGGTTAATGCCCTTTGTGCTTCTGATGAAAGCGAGCGGGGGGAGGAAGGATCAGGGTCTCCACGTAGGACATCAAACAAGGGCTTTAACTCTCCGGTGGTCAGCTTTAAATAAGGCCTGAGCCAGTTGATGTCTCCTAGCAGACGCTGAAAATCATTAAGAGTGTTTAAGGAGCTTCTCTTTAACTGAATTTTTTGAGTGAGGATTTTATTAGAAAATAATTCAAAGCCTAAAAATAGTTGGGGGGGGTGGACCTGGACTTTTTCTGGGGAAATTTGTAGTCCTCGATCTCGGAGGGCAGTGACTAGCTGTTGACTGGCCGCATAGAGCTGTTGCTGGTCAGGACCGGCAAGAAGAATATCATCCATATAATGGATAATATACAAAGTGGGGAAGAGCAACCTAAAGGGGTCTATAGTCTGGGCTACAAACTTTTGGCAAAGAGTAGGACTGTTGGCCATTCCTTGTGGGAGAACTCTCCACTGAAACCGGGGAGAAGGCCCTACACAATTGGTAATGGGTATACTAAAGGCAAAACGTTTGCAATCATCAGGATGCAAAGGTATGGAGAAAAAGCAATCTTTTAGATCAATTACTAATTTGACATACCCTTTAGGGATGGCTATTGGAGAGGGAATTCCCGGTTGTAATGCACCCATAGAGACCATAGTCTTATTAACCGCCCTGAGGTCTTGTAGGAGCCTCCACTTGCCTGATTTCTTTTGGATTACAAAGATTGGGGTGTTCCAAGGGGATGTAGAAGGTTCAATATGTCCAGCAGCCAGCTGTTCCTGCACTAACTCTATGGCTGCATTTAATTTTGTAGTGGTAAGGGGCCATTGATCGATCCAGACAGGAACATCACTTTTCCAAGTAATCTTGTCTGCCTGGAGTGCAGGAGGAGCAACGGCCCTTACGAAAAATGTTTTTCAAACCCTAAACCTGAGCGGTCTATCTTAGGCGTGGCCAGTATCGGGTTGGGATCTCCCTGTTTTAGTTTGCCCAACCCCTGACCAGGGAGGTAACCCTGTGAAAGCATCTGCTGTGTTACAACTTCATTAGGGCTACACATGATGACCTTCATTTGAGAAAGGATATCTCTTCCCCAAAGATTTACCGGCAACCCAGGAACTATGAAGGGTTGAATGAATCCGGTATTTCCTTCTTCATCTTCCCAGTTTAATAACTGTGAGCTCTGTAAGGTGTTTCTTGACTGCCCAATTCCTTGTAGATGGGTCAAGGAAGCGTGTAAGGGCCAGCTGGAGGGCCATGAAGCCTGAGATATGACCGTAGAGTCGGCCCCCGAATCTAAAATTCCTTCAAATACTTTTCCTTGGATCTTAAGTTTAAGAGTGGGGCGTTCTTTAGTAATAGCTTGGATCCAATATAAGTCTGAAGAACCTGGGGTAGAGGAGCCTCGCTGCTTATGAATAGCAGGGTGAGATGTACTTAAAGGGAGGGGGAGCGCCTGCGCAAGGCGCTGACCTTTCATAATGCTGACAGGGCACTGGGGGGCACTAGCAAGAATTTTTATTTCTCCAGTATAGTCATTGTCAACTAAGGAAGGGTGGACAATAAGGCCGTTTATTGTGGTGGAAGCTCGCCCTAAAATTAGAAAATAAGTATCTTTGGGAGGTGGGCCATAAATTCCTGTGGAAATAATTGTAATTCCCTCTTCAGGCGTTAATATTGTTGAGGAGGAGGCACAGAGGTCAAGTCCTGCACTCCCGGGTGTGGCCCGATAGAGGGCGGGAGTGCTACAGCTAGGCTGTTCCCCGAGGCCGGCTGAAATGGAATTGGCTGGGGGGCCCGGGGCTGGCCCCTCAGCCCGTTTCCCTGAAAAGGGGGGGTGAAAGGATTTGTGGTACTGTAAAAAGGATTTGTTGGATTGTTACGGCACTCTTTGGCCCAGTGCCGCCCCTTATGGCAGCGAGGGCAAATACCGGGGACTGACCCAACTCTAGGAGGAGGAGCTGTGGTAGGGCATTGGCGAGCGAAATGGCCTGGCTGTCCACATTTAAAGCAGTTACGCATAGGCGGTGCGCCCCTGGGGAAGGAAGGAGGATAAGAAGCCGGGGGAGTTTGAACAGCGGCACCTACAGCTAAAAGGGCTTGGACTTTGGATGTAAAAGGATCGACATCTCTACACATTCTCAGCATTTCATCAAGAGTTTTGTCTCGAGTCTTACCGCGGAGGACGGCTCGACATGCCGAATTGGCGTTTTCATAGGCTAGCTGTTTTACAATCTTATCATTGGCAGCCGCGGAACCAAGGGTCCTTTCGGCGGCCTCTAACAGTCTGCTAACAAATTCGCTATAGTCTTCTTGCGAGCTTTGAGTGATCTTAGTTAGAGGAGTGTTAGCAGTCCCGGAAGCAGGGAGTGATATCCAAGCGCCCAAAGCGGCATCTTTCACTTGAGATAAAAGACCAAGGGGAAGGCGCTGCTGCCTGGTTTCAGAGATATATCTGCCCTGTCCCGTAAGCTTATCAAAAGTCCAGGACGCTGTTGGGGAATGAGGGTCTTTTACATTGGCAGCAGCGATGGTCTGACAGCGGTCAGCAAAATCTGCCTTCCAAGTTAAAAACTGACCACGGGTAAGCACAGCCTGGACTATACGCAGCCATTCACCTGGGAGTAAATGTCCTCCTCGAGACAGCGAATCAAGAACAGAAAGGGTAAAAGGGGCATTGGGGCCATAAGCTTTGACGGCCGCGTTCAGCTCTTTTAAGCTTTTGAAATGGATTTTGTGAAATTCTCTAGGGCCATCGGCAGGCTCGGCCGGCTCTGGCTCAGCCTGCTCTTCTCCCTCACTTTCTATTTCCTGAGCAGCAGGGGCGTCTTCGCTATCGCTTTCAAGATCGCCCTCCTCCGGGCTATGTGTTGTGGAGGTGGGGCCAGAGCGGGCGGAGGCCCGGGTAAGAACAGGAAAGAGCAGTTTTTTAGGTTGTCTTTTAGGTTGTGTGGCTGTAAGCGGTTTCTTAGAGAGGCCCCTTTGCGAATATAATGCGGGACGAACTGGTTGGGAGACAACTAATTTTTGGAGATGGCAAGTTATTCTTTGTTCTACTATCTGTGCTATTAGGTCTTCAGTGCTGGTAGGGGGGCCAACAGGACCGGGAGCCGGAGGGGGTAGCGGAGGGGCCGACGGGGGCAAAAAGGCCGGGGCGCAAACATTGGGAGGCCGAATAGGGGGAGTGTAAGAGGCTCCTTTCAAAACTGGGGGTGTGTAAGAAGGGGGGTTAAGCGACGGGGCGGCAAGGGGCCAATCTGGGTTGTGATACTTGGCCGCCTCGTCTTCTAGTTCAGCCGCGTCTCCCGGATCTAAAGGTTCGCCATTTTGGCTCTTAGTCACGACTGGAAAAACCTTTTGTGTATCGACAAAGTCCGAATCTCGAGGGAGAGGCGGATAAATGCAACATTTGGGAGGGGTATCATGGAGGGCACCGAGCAAAGATGGTGTCGAGCTAGGGGAGGGGGATTTAGCCGATTTTGGGGCAGGGGGATCACTCGAAAGAGACGATTTTGAGGCCGCCCGAGATAGGGGGCGGAGGCAATATTCTGCCACTGACAAGAGTTGACGTTTATCAGGGTCAGTATTTTCAACAATATCTCTGATAAGACCCCAATAGGAAAATACTGAAACAGGAACAGAGTCAGGGCCGTTTTTGATAAGATAATCATTTAAATCTCTACCTACTTTCTGCCATTTTTTAGGATGAATTTCGGGGCCATTAATGATAAACCACGGACAGACTTCATCAACAAAAATAAAAAACTTTACCAAGTCTTTCTTTTTAACTCGAACTCCTCTCTCCCTAAGTGAACTTTTTAGGTCTCTTATGAAGACCGCTTCTTTACTTAATCTAGTTCCCATTTTCTTGTAAGGCGGCCGGTACTCACCAGGGACGACGACCTCCGTGAGCGGCGAAAGGCGTCTCCTATTGTTTCATCAAGAAGGGGTCTGGCCAGACGATATCTTACTCGGGGGTCCGCCTGCGAAGGATCCGCGCCTCGAGCCCCACGTTGGGCGCCACTTGTCCCGTCCAGCGGGACCTAGTTATTTGTGGGGACGAGGGGGATCCGACCTGAAAGAAAATGGGGGCGAGAGAAGAGCGAAGGCAAGACAGTATTCTGATCAAGCCTTCAAATTTTATTGTAAGACGGGGGTAGATATACACCAGTGTTCAGGGGCAGAGTGGACCATAGGATACTTGTAAGCAGGGGATTGGCTGCAGGCGCAGCGAGTTACATTCTGATTGGTATATGATAATGGGGAAGGAGGGGGAGAAGAGTATCTCTTGGCGCGCGCGGGCTTCCTTGTTGGCGCGCGCGGGCTCGCAGCTAATCTCCAGGAAGTGAAGCAGGAACCTCATGAACTGTGGCCATCTTGTTGTCTTTGTGTGGCTCCCAACAACTGCATATTTTCATCTTTTTAATAGTACACAGAAATATCTATAGATTGTTCTCACATCAAGATTATATCCAGATCTCCATATCCATCTCAGAGATTTTAGCTTTTGACACATTATTGGTTGTTGTTGATATTTGGTTGATGGTAAAGCACTGTTAACAGGGCTCAGAATAAATTTAAAAGGCCAGAGAGTGAAAACACATTTTTTGTTGTATTAATGCAATGCTTGTCAGCCAACAGAAATCCAACAGAAATTACCAGCTACGGACATAATATTCAGAGGTCAAGCTCAAAAAAAATGTAATTGTCCCCTTATATATGAAAATAAGTGTTTTGTAAGTGAAAAGAAATATCCAGTGTAGTTTGAATTCCTTGGTAGTTTATAGAGAAGAATGTAATTTTCTTTAGAAGAAAATTATGTACTATATGACTACTTAGGTACTTTATTTCTCACAGAATTGGGAAAGGGAGCTTTCCCTGTACCAGCTCAGAGGACAAATTAAGGGGATGGATGAGAAGATCTCATGATAAATCCACTCTAGCTGTCCAGCCTCCCTAAATCTTTGAATATCTTCCTTTATAGTGTGCCAAAAAAACTCTGGTTTTTCTGTTTCTTTTAGTTTGGATCACCATTGGGTCTGTATTTCAGTCAAATATGGAAAAAAAAGCATTGGAGCCTTTCCCAGACTCTCAAGCTAACACAGTAAAATTAGTTCTCTCTCTTAGTGAGCTGTATCAATAATAATAATAATCAATAAATTCAGCACACTACGATTTTATATTCCTTTCACTCTGAGCTCATAGCCTTATGATACATTCCCATGGATTTTTTTCCACGTTTCTGTTAGTATAAATTGGTAAAATCATCTAGTTCTCTTGATTTATTGCACATCTTCTCATGGCTTTGTATCTCACCCTTTGGTACCTGCTGGGTCTTGAGTATATTTATAGGTCAACAAAGACAGACGGGAAATAGAGAAAGGTCCAGCGATCCTCTCTAAACCACTAACTCAAGAAAGGCCATTAAAGATTTTAGTGAAAGAAGATTAAATCTTCAAGCAGGGTACTAAAAGACCTGCTTCTAATGGCCAAGAAGGAATTTAGGGATTAAGTGTCCCTGGCTTCATCAGAATCTGCCTGAAACCCAATCCAATTTTAATGATTCCATTTCTTCTCAATAATATCCTAATTGTGAAGAAAGAGACTTTTTGGTCATTGATCCATTGATTATTTAGGAGCGTGTTGTTTAGCCTCCATGTGTTTGTGAGCCTTTTTGCTTTCTTTGAACAGTTTATTTCTAGTTTAATGCCTTTGTGGTCTGAAAAGTTGGTTGGTAGGATTTCAATCTTTTGGAATTTACTGAGGCTCTTTTTGTGTCCTAGTATGTGGTCTATTCTGGAGAATGTTCCATGTGCACTTGAGAAGAACGTGTATCCTGTTGCTTTTGGATGTAGAGTTCTGTAGATGTCTATTAGGTCCATCTGTTCTAGTGTGTTGTTCAGTGCCTCTGTGTCCTTACTTATTTTCTGTCTGGTGGATCTGTCCTTTGGAGTGAGTGGTGTGTTGAAGTCTCCTAGAATGAATGCATTGCATTCTATTTCCTCCTTTAGTTCTGTTAATATTTGTTTCAGGTATGTTGGTGCTCCTGTATTGGGTGCATATATATTTATAATGGTTATATCCTCTTGATGGACTGAGCCCTTTATCATTATGTAATGTCCTTCTTTGTCTTTTGTTACTTTCTTTATTTTGAAGTCTGTTTTGTCTGATACCAGAATTGCAACACCTGCTTTCTTCTCTCTGTTGTTTGCTTGAAATATCTTTTTCCATCCCTTGACTTTAAGTCTGTGCGCGTCTTTAGGTTTGAGGTGAGTCTCTTGTAAGCAGCATATGGATGGATCTTGCTTTTTTATCCATTCTATTACTCTGTGTCTTTTGATTGGTGCATTCAGTCCATTTACATTTAGGGTGATTATTGAAAGGTATGAATTTATTGCCATTGCAGGCTTTAAGTTTGTGGTTACCAAAGGTTTAGGGTTAGCTTCTTTACTGTCTTACTGTCTAACTTAACTCGCTTGTTGAGCTATTATAAACACAATCTGATGATTCTTTATTTCTCTCCCTTCTTATTCCTCCTCCTCCCTTCTTCATATGTTGGGTGTTTTGTTGTGTGCTCTTTTTAGGAGTGCTCCCATCTACAGCAGTCCCTGTAGGATGCCCTGTAGAGGTGGTTTGTGGGAGGCAAATTCCCTCAACTTTTGCTTGTCTGGGAATTGTTTAATCCCTCCTACATATTTAAATGATATTCGTGCTGGATACAGTAGTCTTGGTTCGAGGCCCTTCTGTTTCATTGCATTAAGTATATCATGCCATTCTCTTCTGGCCTGTAGGGTTTCTGTTGAGAAGTCTGATGATAGCCTGATGGGTTTTCCTTTGTAGGTAACCTTTTTTTTCTCTCTGGCTGCTTGTAATACTTTGTCCTTGTCTTTGATCTTTGCCATTTTAATTATTATGTGTCTTGGTGTTGCCCTCCTTGGATCCCTTGTCATGGGAGTTCTGTGTACCTCTGTGGTCTGAGAGGCCATTTCTTCCCCTAGTTTGGGGAAATTTTCAGCAATTATTTCTTCAAAGACATTTTCTATCCCCTTTTCTCTCTCTACTTCTTCTGGAATGCCTATGATTCTTATATTATTTCTTTTATATTGATCACTCAGCTCTCTTAAAATTCTTTCATTCCTGGAGATCCTTTTATCTCTCTCTGCATCAGCTTCTCTGCGTTCCTGTTCTCTGTTTTCTAGTCCATTAATGGTCTCTTGCATCTCGTCCATTCTGTTTTGAAGTCCTTCCAGAGCTTGTTTTATTTCTGAATTCTCCTTCCTTAGTTCTTGCATATTTCTCTGCAAGTCCATCAGCATGGTTATGACTTTTGTTTTGAATTCTTTTTCAGGTAGACTGGCTAAATCTATCTCCCCAGATTCCTTCTCAGGGGAAGATGTAGCAGATGCCGAAGCTGTCTGGGTTAGTCTTGTCTGAATCATATTTTTTTGCCTTTTCATGTTGACAGGTGCTATTGACTGTCAGCTGGGAGGGCCAAAATTTTCACTTATTACTGGCCTTTCTTTACTGGGCAACTCCGACCCCTAGTGGCTTCTGTTGGGTAATTGCGTGTAGAGTGGGTCTTTGTGTCTTGCCTGGCCGGGAGGGAGAAATTTCCCTTTCTGTGGGCAGAATTTGTCTCAGGCTGCTTCTCTGCTTTCGCAGCGCCCGGTGGGGTGATGGATGGGGGGGCTGCTTGACTGTTTGCCTCCGTGAGGGGTCTCAGAGCTGTTGCCCAGGGGGTTAGTGCACCCGGTTTTCCCTGTAATTTCCAGCTGCTGTACTGTGACCTGGGTTGTTTCCGTCAAGCTGTTAAGTCCCTGTCCCTTTAAGACTTTCAAAAAGCCCCCGCTTTTCTTTGTCACAGGGGCATCAGCTTCAGCACCCGCTCTGAGGTCTTACCCCCTGTTCTCCCAGTATCCAGGGCCCCCTGGGCATATACTGTGTCTGCGCTCTGGCCCGGATGGCTGGGGCTGGGTGTTCGGCAGTCCTGGGCTCCGTCTCCCTCCCGCTCTGCCTATTGTTCTCCCGCCGGGAGCTGGGGGGAGGGGCGCTCGTGTCCCGCCGGGCCGGGGCTTGTATCTTACCCCTTTCACCAGTCGCTGGGTTCTCGCTGGTGTAGCTGCAGTCTGGCCACTGTCCTGCGTCTTCTGGTCTCTCTTTTAGGGCTAGTTGTGTTTGTTGTATTTTCAAAAGTATATATGTTTTTGGGAGGAGATTCCCACTGTCCTACTCACGCCGCCATGTTGCGAAAGAGACTTTTTGAAGTTGGGAATCCAGTTCGGATTTTCATTCAGCCAACTACAGTATTAAACTTTGAGTTTTGTTTTCAGAAATCCAGATCCTGTGGCTGTAGAAGAAAAAAGTTCCTCTTAGGGATGTCATTATGCTTTTATTTTCATTATACATATATTTAGATGGAACTTTAAAGTCCTGAGCTCATCATTTTTATTCCCTAAATTCTCTGAGCAGTTAGAAACAACTAACCAACCCCTTGCTCCCTTATTTTCACAAAAATTCTATGACAGTCAAGCTTGATTACTCAGAGCCTTACTTTCTATAGACACTTGATTATAGGTGTCTACAAATGTTGATTTTTCTAAGTTTCATCTCTGCATGCTGTGTACTAACAATGTCCCTTTTAACGTTTAAACAGAAAACATGGCTACTGATATCTTTAAAAAATAACATCAGAGATCCAATTACAGATAACAGAATCAACTCAGAAAAGGAATCTGGGAGACTATGTTTCTTTGGAACCACTCATCATATCAAATTCCGTGCCAGTCAGGGTTTAGTCAGAGAAAGAACCACTAGTGTTGCTACTTACATATATGTTTATGGGAATTTGTTTCAGGGATTTGACTGAACGCAGTTCTGAGAGCTGTTAAACCAGTTTGATACCTTGATATTTTATATGTACTTTAGGTTCACAGTGAAGGCAGTCAGGAATTGAGAATGGGTGTAATGTGGGTAAGAGCCAGGAGAAGCTGGAACCCCAAATGGGAGAGGAACCGGTGAGGACAGACTGGAACCCACCTGAGTTCACACTGTTTTCATCTCTGATGAAGTGAGTATCTTACAGGAGAAGCCCATGTCTTTTGTCATGTAGCTGAATACACACACGGCTCGTACCTCAAATTAAATGAGGCTGCAGGGAAAAGTGGATTTAGTTTCAGAACAGGCAGCTACCACATGCCAAGGAGGAAAGTCAACAAGTAAGTAAGAAGACATGTGAACAACAAAAGCCTATATTCCGAACTGAATGTAAAGACAAAGCAGCTGCTTCTTTACTTTTGTCCTTCAAATCCTGTGGAAAAATTCCTCCTGTGGTTCACCTAGGAGCATATAAAGGAGGGAATTCTGAGAAATGTAGGTCAGTCAAATCTACCTGACAAATTGCAAAGCCAGCACAAACACTTTAATATTTGTGCAGCAAAACATATGAATAGCTAAAAGTGACATAAACAAAAGCCAAAATAGGCTCACATTAAATATACATCATTTTGCCATCAGAAGATTTTATATTAATATGATAAACACACTCAGTTTTTGAAGGATTTTGGTTTTTATAATTGTCAAGAGATTAAAGACTTGTATTTCTCCCTCATATTTCCAAGGTAGAATAAATTTGAAAACAGTTTTGGGCAAAAAAGACTGAATAAAAATTGATAATCAAGAAAACTGTTGCTTTCTGACAACACCCAATAAAGTGTATGCTTTTCTTCCCTCTAAATAGTGACTTTCAAGTAACTCTTCTGTTCTCAGTGGACATATGATATATATGAATAATAAATTAAGTATCCTTAGTGCACAAACATTTTTTGAACCATCATTTTTTATCTAATCACATTTTTAAAAAGTGAGAATAACCTCTGTCAGGGAATCTATATTTCTATACCTAAACAATATATAGGTATTTAAAAGGATATTCAGTATAGAAAATGAATGCATGAGTGCTTTGGCCATAGTGTGTCTCAGATCTCTGACTGCAGCAAATCATTGACAGGGTTCAAAAGTATTGCATTTTGAAATACAATTACCATGTGTGTGCCTAGATTAGACTTCTCATGGCCTATTTCCAAGCCAATGACTGAGCATAGTAAGAATACTAGGGTAGCTCTGTTCCAGGAAAACCTGAGTCCCTTCATAAATGATGTTGACTCCGAGATTCTCTGTGAGCCTTGCTGAGACTTCTTTAGAGCTTCTTGGCAGTCTAAGATGTGTACACCCAGCTTTCATCTCACAGTCACTCCTGCACCCAAGATCAAGCCTCCGTGTCAGAATGATGGCCCTCCAAGTCACCTCCTCTTCTTCTCACTGTTGCATTCTCTAATAAATTTTTGCATACTTAATCTCATCTTAGTATCTGTGTCTTGAAGGGGCTGGTGTAACACAATTTGATGTGTTAGGTGTGTGAGTATGTGTGTGTGTGCGTACCATTAAGGGAAAATACAAATAAAAATAAGAGGCTTAATTATGCCTGTTTTAAATAAGGGAAGAGACTTCTCCCATCCTTTTTCTTAGCTCATTTACTTTAGAAAATTTGTGGATTCTTCTCTGTCTCTTTAAAATGTATGTAAATCTTGTAAAAGTTAATTAAGGACATGTCACTTGTTCAAGGACATGTCACTTGTTCTTTCTCAAGGACCTGGGAGTCTTCTCTCTGAAATGTAATCATCAAAGAAGATAGTGCCTCTATCTCCCAGTTTCTGTGAGAAGGGTGGAGCCTAACGGATGGATGCCTTCTCTAAGTTGCAAAAATACCTCTTTCATAAAGATATAAGAAGCTTATTTTACTTTATTTAGTTCATTTTTCCTTTGGATAAAGCCCATTCCCTAATACACATGGTCATTCCAATCATCACATGAGTAACGTGATGGTGAGCTATGCTGTTGCTAAAGTGAACACATGGTAAGCTATGGTGCTGCTAAATCCTCTTACTTGAGGATTAATTATTGTTTATCTTGAGAACATGCATATGATGGTTGGATTCTGCTTAGCAATATAAAAAGGGTTAGATTCTTTCTGTCTTTGTAGTCTCTTAGTGGATTGTCTGTGACGTACATCACATTTTAGTTTAATTCTTATTCAGTTAAAGAAATATTTTCTTCCACAGAGGTGGAAGAGGTTTTCTGGGTTGGAAGAATATTGTGTTTTCAACTATATGTCCCCAACAGTATATATATATATATATAGATAGATAGATAGATACTAATATATACTACATATACAGTACATATATGTACACACTGAAGAAAACACTGTATTTCAGAAATGTTCAAATAGTATTAGTTTCAGTTGTTTTAAAGATACTCTATGATAACAGTTTCTACAAAAACCAAATTAATTCAGAATATTTAACATGTCATTTGATATTTCTTGCCATTGTAAGACAAGGCAAACGTTATGACCAAAATATATAGAAAAATAAGGCATCAGCTTTGTTTTATAATACAATGTAAAACAAGTATTATAGCAATGAACATAGCATTTTGAAAGATTGCATAGAAGAAATCTTGGCTTTATTGTCAAAATACATACAGCACACTCTTGTTCATCTTCTGCATCCTATCTGAGACATCTCCTTTCTTGTGTGGAGGGGACTTCTTGATTATGTCAACAACTTCCTAGCTTCTCATACCCTTCCCGCTTCTACCTGCCTTCCTTTTTCCAAAGAATCTCACACAAGCCTGTATGACCTTTAGATATATAATTAAGATAACTTTACTCCTTTGTACAAACCTGTGCATTGGCCCCAATTGTACTCACTGGCCTGTATGATTTGCACTCCTACCTCTCTGGCTTTCTCTTTCAGTGCCTTGGTGAACTAACTCAACTCCAAAGTCACTGACCTACATGCCATTCCTTGCACATTTCAGGCATTCTCCCTTCTCCTGGCCTTTTCTTTAGTTGAGTCCCAACTCTCCCTGTGGCTAATATTCTTATTTTATTCAAATGTCTCATTTTCAGTGAGGCCTGATTTGATAAATCAAGCTGCATTCTCTCCTTCCCTAGTATTCCTTCCCCTACTAATACTTTTCATCTTTAAAAAAAAATCCATAGAGCTTTTTCACCTTCTTAACAACTGTGATTGCCTTGTTTACCATGCCTGTTCTCCATTGTCTACCCTTGCCTGAATACAAGCTGCTCAAAGGCAGGTCTCTGGCGGCTTTGCTCACTGATGCATCTACCAACAATTTAGAATGGTGTCTGACACATAGTTGGCACTCAGTAAACATTTGTGTAATGAATGAATTCATATATGCACAGAAGTCATATAGGATGATAAATGAAGGCAAAATGGATTTCAGTGTGCCAATGTAGGATTTTATGTAAATTATTGTGTGCTGTTGAAAAGCAGCAAATCTGGAAATTAAAGAGTATGTTTGTAGACCTTTACTAATGCAGAGAAGAAAAATACTGAGTTCAAGTAAATTGAAGAAATATGTGCTAGAAAAGTAACTTGTTGGTATTTATATATCTATATTTTATTAAGGTATCATTCATATACAATTTTATGAAGGTTTCACATGAGCAACATTGTGACATTGTGGTTACAACATTCACCCATGTTATCAAATCTGCTCCCACACCCCATTGCAGTCACTACTTGTCTTCTCTGTGCTATATGGCCTTCCCCGTGACCTCCCTACATTATGTGTGCTAATCATAATGTCCCTTAATCCCCTTCTCCCTCCCTCCCCACCCCTTTCCCTTTGGTAACCCTAGTCCCTTGGAGTCTGTGAGTCCGCTGCTGTTTTGTTCCTTCATTTTTGTACTGTTCTTATACTCCACAAATGAGGGAAATCATTTGTATTTTTCTTTCTCTATCTGGCTTATTTCACTGAGCATAATATCCTCTAGCTCCATCCACATTGTTGCAAATGGTAGGATTTGTTTTCTTCTTATGGCTGAATAATATTCCGTTGTGTATATGCACCACATCTTCTTTATCCATTCATCTACTGATGAACACTTAGGTCGCCTCCATACCTTGGCTATTATAAATAGTGCTGTGATAAACACAAGGCTGCGTATGTCTTTTTGAATCTGTTACCTTGTTTCCTTCAGAATTCCTATGTCAAATGGTATTTCTATTTTCAGTTTTTTGAGGTAATTCCATATTGCTTTCCACAATGGTTGAACAAGTTTACATTCCCACCAGCAGTGTAGGAGGGTTCCCCTTTCTCCACATCCTCACCAGCATTTGTTGTTTTTTGTCTTTCGATATTGTCCATCTTAACTGGTGTGAAGTGATATCTTGTTGTAGTTTTAATTTGCATTTTCCTGATAATTAATGATGTGGAGCATCTTTTTATGGGCCTGTTGGCCATCTGAATTTCTTCTTTGGAGAAGCATCTGTTCATATTCTTTGCCCATTTTTTAATCAGGTTATTTGTTTTTGGGTGTTGAGGTGCATAAGTTCTTTCTATATTTTGGATGTTAACCCCTTGTTGGATATGTCATTTATGAATATATTTTCCCATACTATAGGATACCTTTTTTTCTGCTGATGGTGTCCTTTGTTGTATAGAAGCTTTTTAGTTTGATGTAGTCCCACTTGTTCATTTTTGCTTTTGCTTCCCTTGCCCAAGAGATGCATTCAGGAAAAAGTTGCTCATGTTTATATTCAAGAGATTTTTGCCTATGTTTTCTTCTAAGAGTTTTATGGTTTCAGGTCTTTGATCCATTTCAAGTTTACTTTTGTGTATGGAGTTAGACAATAATCAAGTTTCATTCCCTTACATATAGTTGTCCAGTTTTGACAACACCAGTTGTTGAAGAGGCTGTCATTTCTGCAATGTATATCCATGGATCGTTTATCCTACATTAATTGGCTGTATATGTGTGGGTTTGTATCTGGGCTCTCTATTCTGTTCCACTGATCTATGGGTACAAAACAAGCATCAAAATTGTCTTTATTACTGTGGCTTTGTAGTAGAGTTTGAAGGTGGGGAACATAATCCGCCCAGCTTTGTCTTCCTTCTAAGGATTTATTTGGATATTCGGGGTCTTTCGTGGTTCCATATGAATTTTAGAACTATTTGCTCTAGTTTGTTGAAGAACACTGATGGTATTTTGGTAGGGATTGCATTGAAACTATGGATTGCTTTAGGCAGGATGGCCATTTTGACAATATTAATTTTTCCTATCCATGAGCACAGGATGTATTTCCATTTATTGGTATCTTTTTAATGTCTTTCATGAGTGTCTTGTAGTTTTCAGGATATATGTCTTTCATCTCCTTGGTTAGATTTATTCCTAGTTATTTTATTCTTTTTGATGCAATTGTGAATGGAATTGTTTTCCTGATTTCTCTTTCTGCTAGTTCATCTTTAGTATATAGGAATGCAACAGATTTCTGTGCACTAATTTTGTATCCTGCAACTTTGCTGAATTTAGTTATTAGTTCTAGTAGTTTTTTGGTGAATTCTTTAAGGATTTTTATGTACAATATCATGTCATCTGCAAACAGTAACAGTTTAACTTCTTCCTTACCAATCTGGATGCCTTTTATTTCTTTGTATTGTATGATTATCATAACTAGGACCTCCAGTACTATGTTGAATAAAAGTGAGGAGAGTGGGCATCCTTGTTTTGTTCCCAATCTTAGAGGAAAAGCTTCCAGCTTTTTGCTGTAAACTATGATGATGGCTGTGGGTTTGTTGTATATGGTCTTTATTATGGTGAGCTACTTGCCCTCTATACCCATTTTATTGAGAGTTTTTATCATGAATAGATGTTGAATTTTGTGAAAAGTTTTTCAGCATCTTTGGAGATGATCTTGTGATTTTGTCCTTCTTTTTGTTGATGTGGTGTATGATGTTGATAGACTTTCAAATATTATATCATCCTTGCATCCATGGAAAAAATCGCATTTGATCATGATGGATGATGTTTTTGATGTATTTTGAATTCAGTTTGGTGGTATTTTGTTGAGGATTTTTTTCTGCTATGTTCCTCAGGATTATTGGTCTGTAATTTTCTTTTCTCTTGATGTCTTTGCCTGGTTTTGGTATTAGAGTGATGCTGGCCTCATTGAATGAGTTTGGAAGTATTGCCTCCTCTTCTACTTTTTTGGAGTACTTTAAGGAGGATGGCATTAAGTCTTCTCTAAATGTTTGATAAAATTCAGCAGTGAAGTCATCTGGTCCACAGTTTTTGTCTTAGGTAGTTTTTTGATTACCAGTTCAATTTAATTGCTGGTAATTGGTCTGTTCAGATTTTTCTGTTGCTTCCTGGTTTAGTCTTGGCAGGTTGTATTTTTCTAGAAGTTGTCCATTTATTCTAGGTTATACAATTTGTTAGCATATCATTTTCATAGTATTATCTAATAATTCTCTGTATTTCTGTGGTGTCCTTTGTGATTTTTCCTTTCTCATTTTTGATTCTGTTTATGTGTGCAGACTCTCTTTTTTCTTGATAAGTCTAACTAGGGGTTTATGTATTTTGTTTATTTTCTCAAAGACCCAGATCCTGGTTTCATTGGTTCTTTCTATTGTTTTATTCTTCTCAATTTTATTTGTTTCAGCTCTGATCTTTATTGTGTCCCTCTTTCTACTGACTTTGGGCCTGCTGTATATTTTTTGCCTAACTGGTTGTACTTTGGCTTTGAATTACTAGAGAACCATGGAGTACAACAGCCAGAGGCATAAGGAGCAGTTTCAGAGATAGTAATAATAAATGGTGGTCTGTAGTAGTGTAAGTCATTTGGAAAATATTATAATCATCCCTCAATAATCTTAAGGGAGTAGGCTTGAATAAAATACATAAAATTCAAATAGCACTAGTCCTATATTTTTGTGATAACTATTTCAGGAAATTATTACACTGGAAGGGAAAGTTTCAAACAGGTTTTCTTCCAGGAACTTCATGAAAATCCAGATACCCAAATAATAAAATATTAAACTAGTTCTCCTGAATGCTACTCTCTTCTCACAGCCGTGACTGCTCAGATGGCTCATCAAAGCTTATTTCAATACCTGCACCTCACTGAGTCCCCCTCTGGTAAATTATTATTCCACAAATTTGAC
This sequence comes from Manis pentadactyla, assembly GCF_030020395.1. Lineage (NCBI taxonomy): Eukaryota > Metazoa > Chordata > Mammalia > Pholidota > Manidae > Manis > Manis pentadactyla. The sequence goes on from NC_080024.1 coordinate 51,345,894, forward strand.
CCAGTTTCAAAAACACTCTGTTATTTGAAAGCCCCACCTTAATTTAAAGCTAACCATACATGACCATATGTGAGTAAAAGAGTTAAAAGAGTTTGCCTGACTTAAAGTCTGAAGATTTCTTGTAACTAAACTTCACATAAAAATAATCTAAATCTTATATGGGTTTTTTTTTTAATGTACTAATTAGATCTCTAAAAGGAATAAAAATACTGGTTATATTTTCCTTGTGAAATTCATTATGTCTTGTGAAGAAATAGCTTATGTTACAGCATCTTCAGAGTTCATAAACACCCCCTGAATGTTTTCACACTATGTGATTGTGTTATGTGAGAAAAGCAGTCCCTTTCACTCTTAATTGTCTTCTAATGCATGTTTACCATATGGCTGCTGAGTATAACAAAACAGTGATGCCGATGCTCTTTTATTTTATAGAAATCTCAAAGTAAGTAAATAAATAATAATCTTAAAGATTTTTTAAGTAGTGGGGGTATCTCTTGCCACCTCTCCTGAAAGAATCCCCAAATAACTCATTGATTAAGTAAAGATATGTTCATTGCCTACTACAGTAAGGGAGAGAACTACCCTGAAATTCTTAGGAGTTTCTTGAAATAGGAAGGTCAAAGGAAGGTCAAAAGGGAGTGTTTATGAACTCAGTGGATGCGGAAACATAAGCTATTTCTTCACAAGACATAAGGAATTTCACAAGGAAAATATAACCAGTATTTTTGTTCTTTTTAGAGATCTAATTAGTACATCTTTTAAAGAAAATACATGTAAGATTTAGGTTATTTTTATGAATAATAAAGTTTAGTTACATGAAATCTTCAGTTTGTAAGTCAGGCAAACTCTTTTAACTCTTGATACTCACATATGGTCATATATGGTTAGTTTTAAATTACATTAACAGCACATCACTGTATTAAAATCTAGCTCTTGACTTAGTTGAATATACTGTTCCATGAGACTGTTACAAATACAATGCCTGGGAGATGTGTTTTTTCTGATAAATGTGTGAAAAATACTTTGGTATAGAAAATAGCTGCACAAAAGGGACATTAAGATAAGCACAGAAGATTTAATACAAATCAGAGATGATATTTTATTATTGAAATATACATTAGAAAAAAGTGTTCATATCATTAGTATGCTGCTCAAAGCAACACTACAAAGACAGCTGTTAAAAATGCCCAGTTGAAGAAATAGCCTGTCACCCATATTTTGGAAGCTCCCCACATGGTCTCCCCTCAAAGATGATTTTTTCATTTAGAAGTTTTGGTGTTTTCATAGTGTATTCTTATGTTATAAGCTAAATTTTAAGGCTGTAAAGTTTATTTTAAGTTAGTTACCTCAATAAATTATTTACAAAAAAGTAAGTATACAAGGTGATTTGCAATGATGATAAGTGGTATAGTTAAATGGAAGGAGAAGGAACATACAAATATCTATGAGATCACATTTTCTTATGACAGGCCTGAATGATAAGAATGAGTGAAGCATGAGAACATCATGGGAAAAAAAACATTCCACATTAAGGGAAGAGTGACTACATACAAAAATATGGATAGGTTTCACAAACACAATCTTGACTTAAAAAGGTGTACTTAAGAGTATTTATTAATAATTCTTATTTATAATGTACCAAAAGGCCTGAAATTAATCTCTAGTGTTGGGATTCAGAACAGTGATTATACCTGGGGAGTAATAGGGTGGGTGGAGATTGGCAAGTATATGACGGCAGCTTCTGGGGACCTGTTAATGTTTTTGATTTAGGTGCTGCTTGTCCAGGTATATATTTGTGAAAATTCTGTCACACGATTATCATATGAACACTGTGTTCAGTACTTAACTACATACCATACATATGCTATGGTATGTTGACTGAAATTTAAAGTTGAATATTATATTAAACATATGAGATAGATGTGTTATATCATTCAGACACATTTTTCCATGAGTTAACTATTGTTAAAAAGTGATATCACTCTTCTGACAAAGAACTATAAATTATATATTTTAAATACACATAATACATACCAATATATCTGCATTTAATACCAGCTATGACAGCTATTAAAGCACTTCTTTTTTATTCCCAGAATTATATGTCCTGCATATGGGTATTAGATTCTACTCAAGATGAAGAAAGAATTATATTGACTTGCATCTTTTTAATATATACTTAAATATGAATTAAATATTATTTTAAATCTAGATTTGCAGATTTAATATCTATTTCCCACTTTCTAAAAGAAGACATTGAAATTCATTCATTCTTTAAAACACTATGAAACTTTATTCCTAAATTCGAAAGAACACACTTCCACTAAAACATGAAGTGCCAACATTGAGAATACTGTGTACAATCTAGCAACCATACACTGAAACATTGAAACACTAGAAAGTACCAAGATGAAACCAGGTGAGAAGGAACTAAAATACAGAGCATCTACAGTGAGATTCACAGTACCCCAAAATTAAAATTTAATTGTTAGTTAGTTATTCTCATTTCAGTTTTACAAGATATATGTCGAGTTTAGAAAGATTAAGTAACATGCTCAAGATTACATAGTAAAAATGTGGCAAAATCACTCCTGCCTAACATACATGTTTTTCTAAGGCTAAAGACAAAGCATTCAAAGACACTGAGAGCAAAAAGAGTGTGAATATAGCAGATACTATCTTATGCATAATTTCCCTTAATTAACCAATAATTAGCCAACTAAAATCTATAGAGAGCTAAAAATAAATTTGAGACATTATATATACATACTTCTGTTATGTAGGAAAAAAATTGTTAAGCAGTAGGTCTGCAATCCATTCTCTCCCTTTACTGGGAGGAAAGGCCCTATCAAATCTCATAACATTCCAACAACAGATCTCCAGGCAAACTATTTAATAGTCTGGCCAGTAGGAGAGTCCTTATCTATGGAAAGCTTTTAGCAGAGTTTAGCTAGTTTGTCTAGGATACCTAAAGTAACTACATTTGGAATCGGTGGATATATGTGGCATAGATCTCTGGAAAATATATTAGCTATATAAATATTTGAGTATAAAATGGAGATGACTGAGTAACTCCATTCTATATTATGAATGTGGCTCCTATATTTATTAGATACTTCTGTATTAATCAGGTGTGTCTCATGTAGAATGAAAGGATCTGGGTGCCTAATCTGGGCTTATGTCTGTTTGCCTGTGCCTTGTGATTACTTGCATCCTTGAATTTTTTAAAAACACTTACTAGGTGTATTAGTTTCCTAAGGCTGTCAAAGTAACTAATCGAGTGGCTGAAAATAGAAATGTACTCTCTCACAGTTTGGGAAGGTAGAAGTCTGAAATCAAGGTGTTGGCAGAGCCATAGTGGAATCCATGCTTCATCCTAGTTTCTCGTGGTTTGTAGGCAATTTTTGGTGTTCCTTAACTTACAGCCAAATAAATCCAATCTCTGCCTTTATTGTCGCATAGCATTCTTTCTGTGAGTGTCTATCTTCACTTGCTGTCTTTTATGAGGACACTTGTCATGTTGGATTAGAGGCCCACCCTGCTCAGTATGACCTTATCTCAATTAATTACATCTGCAATGACCCTATTTCTAAATAATTTCACATTTTTAGGTACTAGAGGTTAGGATTTCAACATGCCTTTTTTGAGGAGACACAATTCAATTTGTAATACCAGATAAGACTGATTTTTTTAGTATGATTGACTACCTGATCCTTTGTGTTATCTGATTATAAATCAGCAGGGAAAAATAACCTGGTACCACCTTAATTTAATTTATAAAATGCTAAGAGGATATTGCCAACAAAATGTACATTAATAATGAATATGATATACATGGTATCTTATTACCTTAAGGATATTCAGACTACTTTTCTAACTTCTTAAGGCAAAGTTCAAAACAAAGTAAATAGGTAACAAATTTGGGCTACATGAACTATAAATGTGATCATTTCTGGAAACAAGTCTTTATGTTTTGTCTTAATTTGGGTTCTTCCATATCTAGATACTAACAGGAGAATTTAAACACAAAACATTTCTTTCTGAGTTGATCTCTAGAACCCTTTAAGGAAGAAAGGAATGAGAAAATGAAAGGAGTAAAGCCAATAAACAATGAATTAATGAGCAAGTTATCACCTTGGCAACCAGGCCTAATATCACGAGAAGCCACAGAAAGACTGTGCAAAACATGCCACAGAGTTTTCTCACTGAGAGGCAGGGAATTGAAAAATTTATCTACAACTAAAAATTGGAGAAATTATCTTCAATTCCTGGGGCTCTAGAGGCTCCAGGGACACTGATTTGCGTGCAGTTCAAGTTTGCCCTGTGTGACTGCTTAGCATCCTCCCATGGCCAGAGAGAACTCCAGAGCAGAGATGCAGGACGTTGTTGTCATGTCTCATTTGTTGTCATGTCACCTCTCTGCAAAATACCTCAGATGTAGACCAAGGAGACAGAGTGGGAAACTGACACCTTGTGCTGCCTACTCTGCCCCTTTTGTCAACTGCATCACTGACATTCTTAATGGAACCCTGGCTTTGTTTGTAATAAGACCTAGGGCAAGCTCGGTGTAGTGGCTCCCAGAGTGTTCCTCCACAGAGGCAGCATAAACCTGAAATTGTTCATATCTTTTGGGTATGCTTCATGGTGTTTCATGGTCTTCTTAAACTCCACATCAAATTCCTGAGTGGGCTAAATAGAGGATTGTCTTCTCCATGTGTATTTTCCCTGTGAATTACAATCTACTACATTTCTTGTAAAACTTGGATAATAGCAACCACATTGAAAAGGTGGACTGTGACAATAAGGTAAAACAGACGAAACTGATAGTGTCAGGATTGCTGGTCCAAGCAATAAGGTATCACAAACTGGGCATAGTGAATTAGGGTGTCAGGTGTTTAGGCTGATTACAATCTGACAGCAGAGCTCAAGAATTCGGGTAGAGCTAGATTATATAAACTGTGTGTCAACTGAAATAGAAGAAAGCTCACAGGAAAAAAACACAGAGCTAAGAAAGAAAATGAAGGTGTGAGGCTATTTTCAGAAAACTATGGGGTAGTGGCCTATGACTAAGTACTTGGCAGTTGTTACTCTGACATCTAAGAAGAGTTCATCTCTTAACATACCTGTCTCTAAAAGTTTGATGTGAGTATAAACGGTGCTCATTTAAGTCAGATGGGTTATGTATGTCCATATTATTTAAAAGATGTACTTCCTTAAGCAAGAATTTGGAGCCTCCAGTTCCTTACCAATAACCTGGAATGTAATGGCAAGGGTCTTAAGCCTCCTCATGGCTGACACACTTATAAAGTCATTGAGTAGGTCTCCAAGAGGTATAATTTCTGCCTCAGGCAGAAGGAGCAAGATTTGCAGCATTAAATCTGGTATATACATAGCAGTGAAGCTTGTGGAAGTCACTAGGAAACTGAATATGACAAAGCAGCTTAGCAGATTATAAAAAAATACTTTCATACTGTTAAGGTCTGATTCAACCACTATATTTTGATCAAAGTCTCTTTTATGCTCCATAAATAGACTATGAGAGAGAACATGGATGAATAAGCCTTTAAAGAGAAGCTTTGAATTGTCATAATGGTCTCTAGATCAGCTGTTCACTTGCATAGTAACCTACATAAGTTCCAAGAGCCTGAAAATGTATACGAACTTAGCTTAGCATCCAATCTATTAAAAAGGTGGGGACAGGGAGGCTGGTATGTGGTCTTCCACTACCATATGATCTGTTCACCATGACTGTAAAACATGAATGATAGTGAAGGCATGCAGGTGGTTCCTAGTGAGCACTGAATTACCATGATGCAAAGACAGCCTAAGTAATCATTTCAATGAATGTGACTTTTTTTAAAATCAAGAAACTGCAGACTTTTTTGGCATATGGTTAACAATCTCCTAAATTTGATACACATGTCATTAAAAATTCAAACTCAGTTTAGTGTTCCTTTTTTTCTTTGTTTATGATTTTATGGACTTATTAAGACTTCTGTTAATCAACAATCTGTTTTTGAGAAGCAACATGAACACAGTCCTAAGAAACACAAGTTCTATGAGAACAACTATGTCTCTATAATTTATGACAAGGAGTAGCTCTGTACTAGGTGTTGACCTTTTCCAGAAAAATGATCATAACAACTTTGGATTTTCCTCTCTTAAGGTTTTTACCACTTTTTCTTTTTGTAAGCTAAATAACATTTTTTATCTAGAATCCCTGTGTCTAATGCTTTGTCCTAATACAGTTTCCCACAATGTTGATGTTGTTGATGTCAAATTATATTCTATGCACCCTTTAAGAAAATCTAGGGCATCTGATGTTCAGATTTTCTCCATTATACTTATTTTCCATAACACAAATTATTTTTTCATTCTCTCAGACTTGGCTAATGGGCAAAGGGGCTTTGATGGCCTAGGTATCATTCATAAGAAAGAGGCTACCACACCACTGCACACACAGTTTGAGATGTCACAAGAGACATTATCATAGTTCCTACAGAAGTTTACTTCTTCCTTGATGTGAACTTAAGTTAATGGGAAAATTATCTTCTTTTCCCCAATGCTACATTTATGACTTCCTAGCATAGCATAAAGTATTGTGAAGCAATATGTTTAAAATTACAACTTCTTCATATTACTAACATTTTCCCAATCAAACACTGTGTCTAATTTTCATTAAAAAACATGTGAGCCCTTAATTTCACCAAACTCAGTGCCAAGTAGCGTATGTATTTTATGCCATTCAATCTTTACTACAAATATCAAAGTACATTTTGCTGCTTTTCCCATATTACAAATAAAAATACTGAGGATTAGAGAGATTAAATTGTCCAAAATCTCAGTGCTAGGGAATCAGACAAATATTTAAAACCATATCACTTGATCTCAGACACCTTGCTCTTAATCATTGCATCACATTAAGTTGAACAAAGAACTGGATATTACGACACTACTTTTATTTTAGTGTGTCATCAGCTACAAATAAGGAGGATCTAGTAAAAATGTGGGTTCACTTCTCATTAGGAAAAAGTTTAAATAAACATTTCTGTAAATTGTGTACTCCCTACCAATACATGCATGAAATACTATATTTCATTAAATTTAAGCCCTTGTTGAAAGTTCCTCTGTCTTTGAAACTCCTTTTTTGATTATCTCTACCTGATAGTCTTCCTAAATTTACACTATATAGCAATTTAAAAAAATATGAGTATGCCATTAGTTTTAATTTCAGTTAGTGCTCTAGTCATTTCAAATAGTGATTTTTTTTTCTTATCAGCTTTATTGAATTATAATTAGCATAAAATAAAATGCACTGATGTAAAATACACAAAGTGTATGTGTGTATGTGTACACCCATATACATGTATTTCTTTGACTAACTATTACTGGCACAATATGAGTAAGTGGTCTATTTTTCTTTAGGCAATGAAACTACTAAAAATGTTCCCTGGAATATATATATATTTTTTTAATAACTGTGATCACAACTGATACTGTTTTGTGGTATTTCTTCCTTACGAAGTGATAGTACAACACCAGATTCATATTTGTCATAGGACTTAACATTTCATCTCTAGTGGGCTTACATAAATTTATCATTTTCCATGGCTTTATTTGTTAAATGTATTTGATTTTAGTTACTTTTTATTGAGATACACACAATAAAATGCTCAAATTTTTATGTACAGCTTGATGAATTTTGTCATGCATATACACTCATGTAACCATCACCCAGATCAAGATAATCAAACATTCTCACCAGTTTTTTTCCCTTAACCTATATATCACCCATCCCCCCACCCTCTCCTCTACTACCAGTCTGTTCTTTGTGTCTATAAGTTTATTTCTGTTTTATTTGTTTATTTGTTTTGTCTTTTAGATTCCATATATAAGCAAAATCATACAATATTTGTTTTTGACTTATTTTACTTAGCATAATACCCCCTAGGTCCATCCATGTTGTCACAAATGGGATGATTTTATTCTTATTTATGGCTGAGTAATATAATATTCCATTGTATAAATGTACCACACCTTCTTTATCCATTCATCTATGATGGACACTTAGGTAGCTTCCAATGTTGGATATTGTAAATAATGCTGCAATAAGCATGAGGGTGAACATATCTTTTCAAATTAGTAATTGTGTTTTCTTCAGGTAAATTCCAAGAAGGGGAATTGCTAGGTATATGGCCATTTATATTTTTAGTTTTTTGAGAAAACTCCATACTGCTTTCCATAGTGGTTGCACTAATTTACAATCCTAACAGCAGTATAGAAGTGTTCACTCTTCTCCATATCCTCACCAACACTTGTTATTTCTTTTCTTGTTAATATTAGCCACTCTGACTGGTATTGTAGTGTGATATCTCATTGTGTTTCTGATTTGTGTTTCTGTGGTGATTAGCTCTTTTCAAGTGTTGGTCATCTAAATGTCTTTGGAAAAAATGTCTGTTCATGTCCTCTGTCCATTTTTTGTTTGTTTGTTTTTTTGCTAAGCAGTTGTGTCTTGTATAATTTGGATATTAACTCCTTCCTGCATACGTGGTTTGCAAATATTTTTCTCCCATTCCCTAAGTTGCCATTTCATTTTGTTGATGGTTTCCTTTGCTTGAAGAAGCTTTTTATTTTGATGTAGTCCCACTTCTTTTTTGCTTTTGGTGTCAAAATACAAAATATCATTGCCAAGATCATTGTCAAGGAGGTTACCCTGTTTTCTTCTAGAAGTTTTATGGTTTTAGATCTCATGTTCAAGTCTGTAATCTATTTTGAGTTGATTTTACTTAGGACTTATACTTTAAACTTTTCTTTATCCCAATAGAGTGTGCATTTTTTTGTAAATAGAAGCTTGTCTGAAGCCAATTAGATGGTCTCTCTATTACTGTAAGAATTTGGTTCATATAATGACCAATATGCTTGAATTTTTATTCTATTTTACCTTATGATTATTATTTAGGGTTTTTTGTTTTATTTTGGTTTTGGTTTTGTTTTGCCTTTCTCTCATTCTCTTATCTTCCTGTTGTTTTGATCAAATTAATACTCACTCCATTTCCTGGTTTATCTGGTAGTTTACTGTATTTTTCTAATTCATTATAATTTAACTTATGTTAGTCCCTAAGCTATGATAAATATGTATGTGAAAATACTATACTATTATCCCAACAGGTAGTTTTCCCTCACTAAGATACTTATTTTATCCCCAATAAAATATCTTTAGAATATTTTCATTCTCTTTTCCTTTCCTCCCTCCATTATTCCATATTTATAATTTCCTTTGAGTATATATATCCTTTCTGTTTTAAGGCTTTTTGATATGTAATTTTCATGTTTTCAGAGAATCAATTATTAATTGATATTTAAAGATATGTATAAATTGCACTATAGATAATACAAATATATATAATAGATATATATTTTTGTGTGCAAATATGTATCATAATAAATCATAAGATGCATATATGTATATGTTTGTATGTACATGTATAAATTATATGTATCATTGCTCAACATACTTTATTCCATTACTTACAAATTGTGAGATCAAGATTAGGTTTATTTATTGTATATTTGTAGTTCTTTATTTTTTATTTTTCCTCAGATGGTATACTGGGGTGAAAGCCATTATAAACTCTTGCATATTTCTTCCACCTTAATAGGTTAATATCTTGGTTGTGTTTAAAAGTTTTAGGAATCAAATGATTTCTCTTCAAAGTAGTGATTTTTCCTCTGTCTCCAAATTATGAACATAATAGAATGATCCATTTTCTTATGTAGACAACTTATTCCTTTGTGTGGATGCTTGTAATACTTCCCCTGTATCTTCAGAGGTCCAGAGTTATACCAGCTGTCCCAAGTGTGCATTTTTCTTGACAACCTGGCCTAGAATTCAGCAAACTCCAGATTGATCTTTTTTCGCTGTAGGGAAATGGTCTGTTATCTGTTAAATTATTTCCTAGTTTTTAATTTGTGCCTTCATGCTCTGAGTTTCTATTATTTGCATCTTGAGTGTCCTTATTTTTTTACTTCATTTTCATGATTTCCTCATGATTTCCACTCCTTTATATTTTAAGATGTTTCTTTCATTTTATCTCTTATGCTACTAATTTTGGTCTCAGTGACATCTGGATTGTTTAGTGGGAACATCTTTTTTCTCCTCCAAGCATCATTTTTAATGCTCTACTTGAATTTTATTTTGTGTTTCTGTTCAATTTTTCATTTGTCTTTCCAGCAGCTCTCTCACTGTGCCTGAATTCCTCCTTTTTAGGGCTGCTTTTTGTCTCTCTTCCAGCTGGCCTGTTTTTTTGGATTCCTGGGACTCGGGAATGATGGGGGAATGTTGAATGCTGGGGCAGTCTTAAAGCAAGTTTGAGAGGAAGCGTCTCTCCCATGCACTGCTGGCCTAGAAGCAAGCTGATGATGAGTTCACTGATGAGGCATCTGAAATGAGGGAAGAAAGTCTCTAGGGGCTTGAGTTCCTTGTGTTTTTCCAGGGTAAGGAAAGGAAGGACTGGGTCCATGCATGTGCTTCTCTCCGCCTTTTACGGATCAGGAAGACTGGCTCTTTCCTGAGGGTTGATCTTGACACTCCCTGAGAATACACAGATCTCTGCAGTCTAGTGGTTTCCCTAGAGCCCCCCAGTTCATGACACAGCCTTGTCTCTAGCCTGTGCTCACCCACTGTAAGAGGGAGACAAGTGTGGGCCCATTCTCTCCATGAGGACTTCCATAATAAATTGCAACTCAATCATATTAGGAGACTTTAACACCCCACTGATATCAATGGATGGATCATTTTTCTCCTCTCTCCAGTGATTTTGGAGATAATGTGTTGAAGATGGTCGAGGTATAAGATGGAAGACACCTGGATTCCTAAGTCACCTATTGCAGGATAGTTACTTTAGAGAGTCATCCAGTCAGGAATATCTGCATGGACCCTGGCTTGTTCTCCTGGCAGTAGGTCGAGCACTAGAAATATGTCTGCATCCAACAGTCTGCAGGTCTGTAATCCTCCTTCATCTCTGCCTCTGCCCTCTGTCCATTTTTTAATCACATTATTATTTTTGTGTCTGTGTGTGTTGAGTTATTTGAGTTCTTTATATATTTTGGATATTAACCCCTTATCAGATATATCATTTGCAACTATATTCTCCCATACAGTAGGTTGCCTTCCATTTGTTGATGGTTTTCTTTGCTGTGCAGAAGCTTTTTAGTTTGATGTAGTCCCATTTGTTTACTTTTACTTTTGTTTCCTTTGCCTGGAAAGACATATCCCCCCAAAATTATGAATGCCAGTGGTCAAGAGTGTACTGCTTATGTTTTCTTCAAGGAGTTTTATGGCTTCAGGTCTTATATTTGAGTCATTAATCCATTGTGAATCTGTTTCTGTGTACAGAGTAAGATAGTGATCCAGTCTCATTCTTTTTCATGTAACTGCCCAGTTTTCCCAACACCATTTATTGAAGAGACTGTCTTTTCCTCATTGTATATTCATGGCTCTTTTGTCATATGTTAATTGACCACATAGGTGTGTATTTTTTTTCTGCAGTATTTATTCTGTTCTATTGATCTGTGTATCTGTTTTGTGCCAGTGCCATGGGTTTTGATTACAGTAGGTTTGTAGTATAGTTTGAAATCAGGGAGCATGATACAGGGTAAATCAGGGGCATGACAAATCAGGGACTGATTTGTCATGCTCTTCTTTCTTAAGATTGCTTTGGATATTCATAGGCTTTTTTTTTTTTTTTTGAGAGGGCATCTCTCATATATATTGATCAAATGGTTGTTAACAACAATAAAATTCTGTATAGGGGAGTCAAGGCTCAATGCACAATCATTGATCCACCCCAAGCCTAATTCTCATCAGTCTCCAATCTTCTGAAGCATAACGAACAAGTTCTTACATGGTGAACAAATGCTTACATAGTGAATAAGTTCTTACATGGTGAACAGTACAAGGGCAGTCATCACAGAAACTTTCGGTTTTGATCACGCATTATGAACTATGAACAATCAGGTCAAATATGAATATTCGTTTGATTTTTATACTTGATTTATATGTGGATCCCACATTTCTCCCTTTATTATTATTATTATTATTATTATTATTATTATTATTATTATTATTATTTTTAATAAAATGCTGAAGTGGTAGGTAGATACAAGATAAAGGTAGAAAAATAGTTTAGTGTTGTAAGAGAGCAAATGTAGATGATCAGGTGTGTGCATGTAAACTATATGTTAATCCAAGCTAGACAAGGGCAATAAAACATCCACGGATGCAGAAGATTTCTTTCAAAACAGGGGGGTGAGGTTCCAAGCCTCACTTCTGTTGATCCCCAATTTCTCACCTGATGGCCCCCCTGCGACTGTGCCTGTCTTAGGTTGTTCCTCCCTTGAGGAATCTTACCCGTCTCTGGCTAACCAGTCATCTTCTGGGGCCATACAGGGAAATGTAAAGTTGGTAAGTGAGAGAGAAGCCATATTGTTTGAAAAGGCCAGCTTTTTACTTCTTTGTAAATTTATGCCCTGTGGCTTCTATGCCCAGCATTTGTCTTCAGTTATCTTTACCACTTGGAGGAATTATGATACTCGGTAAATTTGATATGAGGCACGAATTCTATTTAAGGGTTGTAATTAGGAAGGAAAAAGAAAAGCTATAGAGGTAGCAGATGGAAGAAAACATGGGAAGATTGATTATTTCTTTGACATATCTTCTTGAAGAGTAACTTAAGCATGTATAGGTTTTAAACTACTAATTAAATTGTGCACACACATTAACATAATAGGAATACAGTTACATAACCAAAGCAGATCTATAATTACCAGCCATCTTCATTGAAGCCAAGAAAACCAGTTAGGCACCCTAGGCATTTGTGAAAATTTGTCTATGATATGATGGATATTGTCCAACTGTACTTGAACAGTCTGAGAGAAATCAGACAAATTAAAACAACCCATTCCTGGAACTGTTCACATCCCGTATGTTCTTTTAACAGTGAATAGTCTGTAGTTGTAAGATTTTGGAGCGCTACAACTTGCACTTCTCTTAATTCTTGGTTGAGTTCCAACAGTATATATCCAGTCAAATTTGTTGTTTTACTGTAAGACAGGCCAGCTTAGATATCTTCTTCTTCATTCCCATGGCAAGTCCAGGAACTGGTGGGGTGAATGCAGCTACAACTGCAGCATCGTCTGGATCTTTGTTGAGGTTTTTTGATGATCATCTTCTGGTATGACTCTTCCAGAGAGTGCTGATGCTGGAAGTTCTTCTTCATATCATATCTTAGCTCCTTTTCTGGGTAGCCAAATTAGGCTTAGATCCTCTGTATAAACACAAACAGACCCTTTGCCCACACTTTGATATGCCCTTTATACCATTGTGTAGAACACGTTGGAGGTCACCACACAGGAACTGCATTTTTTTTTTTTAAGAGAAAGGAATATTATCAGAAAAGTGTACCTCCATACGGATCATCTGACACCCTTTAAGTGATCAAAATTAAGGATATTTAAAGCATGCATTAATCGTTGATTTACAGTTAGTTTTATCCTATCAGGGTGTAATCCCATTTTCTTGCTTTCATTCTTTTTTTTTTGTTGTTATCTTTAATCTACACTTACATGAAGAATATTATGTTTACTAGGCTCTCCCCTATACCAGGTCCCCCCTATCAACCCCTTTACAATCACTGTCCATCAGCACAGCAAAATGTTGTAGAATCACTACTAGTCTTTTCTGTGTTGTACAGCCCTCCCCTTTCTCCCACTCCCCATGCATGCTAATCTTAATACCCCCCTTCTTCTTCCAACCGCTTATCCCTCCCTACCCACCCATCCTCCCCAGTCCCTTTCCCTTTGGTACCTGTTAGTCCATTCTTGAGTTCTGTGATTCCGCTGCTGTTTTGATCCTTCAGTTTTTCCTTTGTTCTTATATTCCACAGATGAGTGAAATCATTTGGTATTTCTCTTTCTCCACTTGGCTTATTTCACTGAGCATAATACCCTCCAGCTCCATCCATGTTGCTGCAAATGGTAGGATTAGCCCTCTTCTTATGGCTGAGTAATATTCCAATGTGTATATGTACCACATCTTCTTTATCCATTCATGTACCGATGGACATTTAGGTTGCTTCCAATTCTTGGCTATTGTAAATAGTGCTGTGATAAACATAGGGGTGCATCTGTCTTTCTCAAACTTGATTGCTGCGTTCTTAGGGTAAATTCCTAGGAGTGGAATTCCTGGGTCAATTGGTAAGTCTGTTTTGAGCATTTTGATGAACCTCCATACTGCTTTCCACAATGGTTGAACTAATTTACATTCCCACCAGCAGTGTAGGAGGGTTCCCCTTTCTCCACAACCTCGCCATTTTGTTGTTGTTTGTCTTTTGGATGGCAACCATCCTTACTGGTGTGAGGTGATACCTCATTGTAGTTTTAATTTGCATTTCTCTGATAATTAGTGATGTGGAGCATCTTTTCATGTGTCTGTTGGCCATCTGTATTTCTTTTTGGAGAACTGTCTGTTCAGTTCCTCTGCCCATTTTTTAATTGGATTATTTGATTTTTGTTTGTTGAAGCCTGTGAACTCTTTATATATTTTGGACATCAAGCCTTTATCGGATCTGTCATTTACAAATATATTCTCCCATACTGTAGGGTTCCTTTTTGTTCTATTGATGGTGTCTTTTGCTGTACAGAAGATTTTCAGCTTAATATAGTCCACTTGTTCACTTTTGCTGTTTTTTTCCTTGACTGGGGAGATATGTTCAAGAAGAGGTCACTCTTGTTTATGTCTAAGAGGTTTTTGCCTATGTTTTTTTCCACGAATTTAATGGTTCATTATTTACATTCAGGTCTTTGATCCATTTTGAATTTACTTTTGTATATCGGGTTAGACAATGGTCCAGTTTCATTCTCCTACATGTAGCTCTCCAGTTTTGCCAGCACCATCTGTTGAAGAGACTGTCATTTCGCCATTGTATGTCCATGGCTCCTTTATCAAATATTAATTGACCATATATGTTTCGGTTAATGTCTGGAGTCTCTAGTCTATTCCATTGGTCTGTGGTTCTGTTCTTGTGCCAGTAACAAATTGTCTTGATTACTATGGCTTTATAGTAGAGCTTGAAGTTGGGGAGTGAGATCCCCCCTACTTTATTCTTCTTTCTCAGGATTGCTTTGGCTATTCGGGGTACATGGTGTTTCCATATGAATTTTTGAATTATTTGTTCCAGTTCATTGTAGAATGTTGCTGGTAATTTGATAGGGATTGCATCAAATCTGTATATTGCTTTGGGCAGGATGGCCATTTTGACAATATTAATTCTTCCTAGCCATGAGCATGGGATGAGTTTCCATTTGTTAGTGTCCCCTTTAATTTCTCTTAAGAGTGACTTGTAGTTTTCAGAGTATAGGTCATTCATTTCTTTGGTTAGATTTATTCCTAGGTATTTTATTCTTTTTGATGCAATTGTGAATGGAATTGTTTTCCTGATTTCTCTTTCTATTGGCTCATTGTTAGTGTATAGGAAAGCTACAGATTTCTATGTGCTAATTTTGTATCCTGCAACTTTGCTGTATTCCGATATCAGTTCTAGTAGTTTTGGGATGGAGTCTTTAGGGTTTTTTTATGTACAATATCATGTCATCTGCAAATAGTGACAGTTTAACTTCTTCTTTACCTATCTGGATTCCTTGTATTTCTTTGTTTTGTCTGATTGCCATGGCTAGGACCTCCAGTACTATGTTAAATAGCAGTGGGGAGAGTGGGCATCCCTGTCTAGTTCCCGATCTCAGAGGAAAAGCTTTCAGCTTCTCGCTGTTCAGTATGATGTTGGCTGTGGGTTTATCATATATGGCCTTTATTATGTTGAGGTACCTGCCCTCTATTCCCATTTTTCTGAGAGTTTTTATCATGAATGGATGTTGAATTTTGTCAAATGCTTTTTCAGCATCTATGGAAATGATCATGTGGTTGTTGTCTTTCTTTATGTTGATGTGGTGGATGATGTTGATGGATTTTCGAATGTTGTACCATCCTTGCATCCCTGGGATGAAACCCACTTGGTCATGGTGTTTGATCCTTTTGTTATACTGTTGAATTCTGTTTGCTATATTTTATTGAGTATTTTTGCATCTACATTCATCAGGGATATTGGTCTGTAATTTTCTTTTTTGGTGGGGTCTTTGCCTGTTTTTGGTATTAGGGTGATGTTGGCTTCATAGAATGAGTTTGGGAGTATTCCCTCCTCTTCTATTTTTTGGAAAACTTAAAGGAAAATGGGTATTATGTCTTCTCTGTGTGTCTGATAAAATTCAGAGGTAAATCCGTCCGGCCCAGGTGTTTTGTTCTTGGGTAGTTTTTTGATTACTGTTTCAATTTCGTTGCTCATAATTGGTTTGTTTAACTTTTGTGTTTCTTCCTTGGTCAGTCTTGGAAGGTTGTATTTTTCTAGGAAGTTGTTCTTTTCTTCTAGGTTTTCCAGCTTGTTGGCATGTAGGTTTTCATAGTAGTCTTTAATAATTCTTTGTATTTCTGTGGAGTCTGTCGTGATTTTTCCATTCTCATTTGTGATTCTGTTGATTTGTGTTGATTCTCTTTTTCTCTTAATAACTTTGGATAGAGGCTTATCTATTTTGTTTATTTTCTCAAAGAACCAGCTCTTGGTTTCATAGACTTTTGCTATTGTTTTATTCTTCTCAATTTTGTTTATTTCTTCTCTGATCTTTATTATGTCCCTCTTTCTGCTGACTTTAGGCCTCATTTGTTCTTCTTTTTCCAATTTCGATAATTGTGATATTAGACTATTCATTTGGGATTGTTCTTCCTTCTTCAAGTGTGCTTGGATCGCTATATACTTTCCTCTTAAGACTGCTTTTGCTGCGTCCCACAGAAGTTGGGGCTTTGTGTTGTTGTTGTCATTTGTTTCTATATATTCCTTGATCTCTATTTTAATTTGTTCATTGATCCATTGATTATTTAGGAGCATGTTTTTAAGCCTCCATGTGTTTGTGAGCCTTTTGGTTTCTTTGTAGAATTTATTTCTACTTTTATACCTTTGTGGTCTGAAAAATTGGTTGGTAGAATTTCAATATTTTGGATTTTGCTGAGGCTCTTTTTGTCGCCTAGTATGTGGTCTATTCTGGAGAATGTTCCATGTGCACTTGAGAACAATGTATAGCCTGTTGCTTTTCGATGTAGAGTTCTATAGATGTCTATTAGGTCCATCTGCTCTACTGTGTTGTTCAGTGGTTCCGTGTCCTTACTTATTTTCTGCCCGGTGGATCTATCCTTTGGGGTGAGTGATGTGTTAAAGTCTCCTAGAATGAATGCATTGTAGTCTATTTCCCCCTTTAGTTCTGTTAGTATTTGTTTCACATATGCTGATGCTCCTGTGTTGGGTGCATATATATTTAGAATGGTTATATCCTCTTGTTGGACTGAGCCCTTTATCATTATGTAGTGTCCTTCTTTATCTCTTGTTACTTTCTTTGATTTGAAATCTATTTTGTCTGATATTAGAACTGCAACCCCTGCTTTCTTCTCCCTGTTATTTGCGTGAAATATGTTTTTCCACCCCTTGACTTTTAGTCTGTACATGTCTCTGGGTTTGAGGTGAGTTTCTTGTAAGCAGCATATAGATGGGTCTTGCTTTTTTATCCGTTCTATTACTCTGTGTCTTTTGATTGGTGCATTCAGTTCATTAACATTTAGGGTGACTATTGAAAGATACGTACTTATTGCCATTGCAGGCTTTAAATTCATGGTTACCAAAGGTTCAAGTTTAGCCTCTTTAGTATCTTACTGCCTAACTTAGCTCACTTATTGAGCTGTTATATACACTGTCTAGAGATTCTTTTCTTCTCTCCCTTCTTATTCCTCCTCCTCCATTCTTCTTATGTTGGGTGTTTTGTTCTGTGCTCTTTCTAGGAGTGCTCCCATCTAGAGCAGTCCCTGTAAGATGCCCTGTGGAGGTGGTTTGTGGAAAGCAAATTCCCTCAGCTTTTGCTTGTCTGGGAATTGTTCAATCCTGCCATCATATTTAAATGATAGTCGTGCTGGATACTGTATCCTTGGTTCAAGGCCCTTCTGTTTCATTGCATTAAGTATATCATGCCATTCTCTTCTGGCCTGTAGGGTTCTGTCGAGAAATCTGATGTTAGCCTGATGGGTTTTCCTTTATAGGTGACCTTTTTCTCTCTAGCTGCCTTTAAAACTCTTTCCTTGTCCTTGATCTTTGCCATTTTAGTTGTTATGTGTCTTGGTGTTGTCCTCCTTGGATCCTTTCTGTTGGGGGTTCTGTGTATTTCCGTGGTCTGTTCGATTATTTCCTCCCCCAGTTTGGGGAAGTTTTCAGCAATTATTTCTTCCAAGATACTTTCCATCCCTTTTCCTCTCTCTTCTTCTTCTGGTACCCCTATAATATGGATATTGTTCCTTTTGGATTGGTCACACAGCTCTCTTAATATTTTTTCATTCCTGGAGATCCTTTTATCTCTCTCTATGTCAGCTTCTATGCATTCCTGTTCTCTGCTTTCAATTCCATCAATGGCCTCTTGTATCCTATCCATTCTGCTTATAAACCCTTCCAGAGTTTGTTTCATTTCTGCAATCTCCTTTCTGGCATCTGTGATCTCCCTCCAGACTTCATCCCATTTCTCTTGCATATTTCTTTGCATCTCTGTCAGCATGTTTATGATTTTTATTTTGAATTCTTTTTCAGGAAGACTGGTTAGGTCTGTCTCCCTCTCTGTTGTCTCTGTTATCTTGGTTTGCCTGTAATTTTGCCTTTTCATGGTGATAGGAATAGTTTGCAGAGCTGGGACGAGTGACGGCTGGAAGAACTTCCCTTCTTTTTGTTTTGTGGCCTTCCTCTCCTGGGAGAATAGCGACCTCTAGTGGCTTGTGCTGGGTAGCCCCGGGCAGACAGGGCTTCTGCTTCCTCTCTGGCTGCTATGGAGTTTATCTCTGCTGTTGCTGTAGGCGTGGCCTGGCTGGGGCTGCAGCTCTGATGTGGTGGAGTTGCATTGGGGGGGGAGCGACTGGGAGGCTATTTATCCCTGGAAGGGGCCTCCGGGCTCCCTGCAGCCCAGGGGATTTGAGTGCCCAGAGATCCCTGGATTCCCTGCCTCTGGACTAAGTGTCCCGCCCTGCCCATTTAAGACTTCCAGAAAGCACCCTCCAAAACAAAACAATGACCACAAAAAAAAAAAAAAAAAAAAAATGGCCGCTTGTTTTTCTTTATTCTCCGGCGCCAGCCTCAGGCACCTGCTCACTGGTCTTGCTACTCTGTTACCCTAGTATTGGGGTCCCTATCCCTTTAAGACTTCCAAAAAGCAATCACCACAACAAAACGACAGCAAAAAAAAAAAAAAAAAATGGCCACTCGCTTTTCTTTTGTTCTCCAGCGCCGGCCTCCAATACCCGCTCGCCAGTCTTGTTGCCCTGTTTCCATAGTATTGGGGTCCCTGTCCCTTTAAGACTTCCAAAAAGCACTCGCCACAACAAAACAACAACAACAACAAAAAAAAGATGACCGCTCGCTTTTCTTTTTTCATCTGGCGCCGGCCTCCAGTACCTGCTCACCATTCTTGCTGCCCTGTTTCCCTAGTATGCAGGACCCTGCACATTCACTGTGTCTGCGCTCTGGTCTGGATGGCTAGGGCTGGGTGTTCAGCAGTCCTGGGCTCCCTCTCCCTCCCGCTCTGACTCCTCTCCTCCGGCTGGGAGCTGGGGGGAGGGGCGCTCAGGACCCGCCAGGCTGGGGCTTGTATCTTACCCCCTTTGAGAGGCGCTGGGTTCTCGCAGGTGTGGATGTGGTCTGGATGTTGTCCTGTGTCCTCTGGTCTTTATTCAAGGAAGAGTTGTCTTTGTTATATTTTCATAGATATATGTGGTTTCGGGAGGAGATTTCTGCTGCTCTACTCACGCCGCCATCTTGGATCTGCTCCCCTATTCATAGGCTTTTATGGTTCCACACAAATTTTAGGATTAGTTGCTCTAATTCTATGAAAAGTGCCATTGGTGTTTTGATAGGGTTTGCATTGAATCTGTAGATTGCTTTGGTCACTGTGGCCATTTTAACAGTATTGATTCTCTCTATCTGTGTGCATGGAATATCCATTTATTTGTGTTTTCTGCAATTTCTTTCATCATTGTCTTGTACTTGTGAGAGTACAGGTCTTTCAAGGTTTGTTCTTAGATTTGTTCATTCCTTTTGATGCATTTGTAATTGAGATTGACTTGTTAATTTCTCTTACTGCTTTTAAGGTTTTAAAAATGATGGTCCATGTTTTGAAAAGAACTTTCTGACAAATTTTAAAATTTTCAAATAAAAACAAAAGTGTCTATAGTTGGAAATGTTGGCATTTATTTAAGTCCCTATTTCAGGTCAAATATGTAGCACACACTAGAGGGAATTAAAAACAAGGTATACAAGATTATGGGAATAAATCATGAATATTCTGGTATAGTTCTTAAGTAAATTGAAAGTACAGAAAAGAAAAATTCCTGAAGATTAATGAAAATTTAACAGAATTACATAATATGGAAAACATGTACAGTTTGGAGAAATATGAGAGGGAATAGCTAACCTTAGAAATTAATTCTGTAGACTTATTTGGTCAATATTAATACTATTAATAAAATATGCATTTATGACCAAAGGCATAGTTCAATAGATTGATAATATATGTGTACCAGTGATTTCCCTATTGTCTAAAAAGCAGCAGATTTTCTAGAAGCTCATATTTCTCCTTTTAAACTACAAAGTTTATTATCAAGGAATTCAATATTGAAGGGAAAAATCTGAATAAAGATAAAATAGCATTTTTAAAAATTCATTTTATGATTTAGAAGTCTGGTGCTATTTTATTATTTCTCTGTATGGCTAATAGTCTAAATTTAAATTCTAGGACATGACTTCTACATGTCACAAATAGTGCGAAGAATGTCTTAAACAATAAAAATGGCTTATATTTCTAAGGGTAACTTTAGATTTTGGATGACTACACTCCATTAATTAGACCAAATAAATTCCAGTAGAGTTTGTATATGTATGGATAAATATAGAAAAAATTCATATTTAGTTCATCTAATATGATTCTTAACTGAAGATAATAAATCTCAGTCTTACAGGTTAGTTGTTTTGACATATACTGATCTTTCAATCCTGTCACAATTCATTCATTTGCTTATAAAATCTTTTTCATTTATGCTTATAAAACTTTCCACTAATGCTTCAAAACTTATTATTATTATTTTGGAAAATACAAGATAATGTGCAGAACTTTTCTATATGACATTATCACATATGCCATATACTATGGTGCTAATAAACTTCATTCTTTGAATCTGTTTATAAAGTGTGTTAAACAAACAGGTAATATTTTTTATGGTCAACTAAAAATAAGTTTAAAACTGAGAAAAGATAGGCCACTTGCAGTAATCTCATTTCTAGCAGGAAATTAAAGTCCTAAGAAATTAAACGATTTACAAAAACTTATACATCTGGTTAGGTGGTGATCAGGGGTTAGAATGCAGATTTGCCTGCCTCCCAGTCTGGGGATATGCACAAAATGCAGTGTTCTCTGCAAAAAATTCTGATTCCTGGGCTCTCTCCTTTTATCTCTGTCTCCATCCAACCTGGAAATGCAGAGCCAGAGAGGAAGATTTGGAACAGATGTTTCCAGTTGACAGCACAACCTATCTCAACTTTTGAAAGAACTAGCAGCAGTCAACAGCATGAGTAGGAAGGAGCCACCGAGAAGTTGGAAGTCATAATCCATACTATTCAAAATGCTTTTTTCTTTGGCCACTGGGTCAGGTAATGAGTCTTAGTATGAATATGGGTGTATAACTCTTGCTCATAGATTTTTGTCCATAATTTTTATATTTCATTTACTTAGAAATTGGTCCTTTGTGTAAAGCAATGTAATAAAATGAACCTGAAATTAGCTGGAATTATTGGAAGTAACCCCATACCTCAAATGCCAGTAGATGTGATTGTGGTCCCTGGGAAACTGTCAAAATTATAAATTATGAGTAAGTGTTACTGGAAATACTGATTGTTTCAACCATATTAAATATGTATAGAGATTTATATCTGATTTACTTTTGTCAGCACAACTTTTGGAATACAGTAGTTGCTCAAAAAATAAATGCAGTGCACACTTTACATAAACTGTGTAATTTATTTTTTTGTGTTTATTAATTTTAAATTAGCAATTAACATTCCAGGGATTTGTATAATAATATTATAATTCTGACTCCTTCTTTTTAAAATTTGCTGTCTTTCAGTTTTAAGGCTCACAAATACATTCATCTGATTATTTTATAAATCCACACATATTTACAGAAACTCCCTAAGCTATTATTCTAACTTTTCCTTAATTTTCCTGATAAATATTTACTGTCTAATCCATGGTTAAAAAAAAAAGTCTGTGAAAGAACTGATGGTAAATATTCAGGCTTTATAGGCTATGCATTCTCTGTTGCAACAAAGCAACTCCATCATTGTAATGCAAAACATCATAGTCAATATGTAAATGAAGAGCCTTACTGTGCCCTAACAAAACTTATTTATGGAACCTAAAACTTGAATTTCTTATAATTTTCACATGCCATGAAATATTTTTTTGTGTATGTGTGTGTGTGTTTTGGTTTTGTTTGCACAGGCCAGAATGTTAATATCTTTCAGATATTTTTTATTTTGACCTCACTATGAAAAATATTTTACTTCTTCGCAAGTGTCCATTTATCTGCATCTATTGGTATCTGTATGTTAAATAGTGTAAGAATTTCATGAAACAATGTTTAAGCTTATGCAATGCAAACACTGATATTTCTATTCTAGTCTAGGCCATTCTATGTAATTATGTATTTTTAAAATTGGTTGTCAACTACTAAATTGACTTCCGAACCCACTAATAGTTGTAAACTACAACCTAAAAAATGTTGCCTTACAATAACCCATGGATTTAATCATGGATTAAAACTGTTGTAATTTATCATTTAATACTTTAATTCCTTTCCATACCCTTAAATTATCACCTTCTTAGCAACACTAGCTATAATCAACTATGCAGTATCCCATTTATATAATATGAATACTTATGTTTCAAACAATGATTTTTATCTTTAAACAAAAAAAGGGGTGTTACTGTATCTGCTTGTATAGATAGTGATATTATAAATAGATATGGAAAGGTAAATAGATAAAAAATATATACAGACTTTGACAGAATAGTATTCTGTTTGCACTGTTTTATAGTCATTTTTAACCTTAAAATTATTAACATTACCATATTTTTGAAGAAAACAATTTGTATTGATTGTTGTACTTTATTTTTAATGTAATTTCTTCCCCAAATTCAATTGTTAGGTATTAAAGATTTTTGAATTATTGGCCATCATAATTACTTCTATTGTAAACATATTTTATGTAAAAAATGTACATTTATAATAATTTTCCTTAAGAATAATGACTAGAAAAAGAATTAAAATATTAACAGTTATGACAGCCTACAGTATCAGTACTTTCTCTAACAAGGTGATTTTATTTACAATCATTTTGGTTAGTTTAATAGATACATTATAATTAATATATTTATAGTATATATCTATAATCATTTAGGTATTCATAGATATGAAATTGAATCATAATTATGTTAAACATATTGATAATGATGCTTCCATGCAAATTGCAAATTTTAAAAAATCAGATTTTCACTTTTATTTTAATATTTGGAAAATTACCAAATTTCAAGATATTTAAAAATAAGGGGTTAATCATACCTACTTTCCATATCATATCCATCAAGAGATCGTTTATGTTTTCTTGTCACATTAGATCTAGGAAAAATTTCCAAATCCCAAGAACAAAAAGATATTTATATATTTTTTCTTGTAAAATGGTCTTTAAGAATGAAAACTAAAAACTTAAATTTTTTTACCTGATAATTATTTTTACTTCTTTTATTTATTGCATGAGGACTTATTTCTCAAGAATATATTAAAATAATTTTATTGTCTTAGGGCTTTACCTTATCTGCTTGTAAATTCCTAGTTCTATAACATACTGATTTAATTATTTTAGAGTTGTGCTTTGTTTTGCCTCTGGTCATATATCTCCTTACACAGTTTTCACTTTCAACATATTCCGTTTTTCTTACCTGCTTATTGGTCAGTCCTGGAATGATTTAATTAAGTTCTAAAAAATATCTCTTTGGGATTTTGATTGGAATAAATTTAAAATCAAATACTATGCAATCAAAACCAGAACAGTATAACTTATGAGAGAGGAGGCATTTATTTTGTTATATAATTTATCATAGAAAATATTTTTATATTTATCATAATTTTGTATGTTTTCATAACAGATATTTTATTCACAGGTATTATATAATGCATATAATTACTTTATGAACAATACATTTTTATTTTGTTTTCTTATTGTTTCTGATGTATCAGAAATGTATTGATTTTATCTGTGCTTATTAAAACTGAAAATAAGCTAAATAATTTTCAGTTTTAATAAGCACTTTACTTTCTTAATAAAAGATTTACATTATTAAGACATCACAACTTTGGACTTTTACATATAATTTATAAAATGGAATAAAAATGTATATTACTGATTTATTGTTGACATACTTTATATATGGTGAAATACAGAACTTTTAGTATATAAACAGTGCTCTGCTCTGATTTTTGACAAACATATAAATTTGTTTAAATATCACCACAATCAAGATACACAATAATTCCAATATCCCCTCAAAAGTTTTCTTATGTCTGTTTAATCAAACTCTCCCCCAATCTGTTTCCAGAATGTCATTTTAATTGTATGACATACTATGTAGTCTTTGAGTCTTCCTTCTTTCACTTAACATATCACATTTTAAATGTGTCCATGTTGTTGTGTGTGTCAGTAATACATTTCTTTCTTATTACTCAGTAATATTGAATGGAATTATCACATTTATTATCCATTCACTAAATGAAGAGCATTTTGATTGTTTCATTTGGGGGTAATTATGAATAAAAATGATATAAACATTTGTTCACAGGTTTTTGTATGTACATAAGTTTCACATTTCTTTTGGAAAAATACCTAGGATTGGGTTTGCTGGGCCATAGAGTAAATATATGTTTACCTTTGAAAGAAATGCCAACAATTCACATCAAAAATGTCTATACAATGTTAGATTCCAATCAGTAATGCCTGAGCATTCCAGTTGCCTGTGTCCTTACTGGTGAATGATATTGTCAATATTTTCTTTTTCTTTTGCAGTTTAGTCATTCTAATAGATGTGAAGTGAGATTTCAGTATTACGTATGTGTGTGTGTGTTTGTGTGTGTAGTATGTTGGATATCAAGTAGTTTCCAGCTTTTGGCTATGATGAATAATGCTGTTATGCACATTCATGTACATGTTTTTTGTGGATATACGTTTTTATTTCTCTTGGGTGTATACCTAGGTGTGTAATTGCTGGGTCGTATAGTAACCCTGTGTATAAATTTTTGAGGAACTAACAAACTGTTCAAAAGTGTCTGTTCCATTTAAAATTTTCACCAACATATATATTAGGGTTCCAGTTTTTCCATATCATAGCAGGCAGTTGTTATTTCTGACCTTTCGATTAGAACTATAGTAATTGGTACAAAGTTGTCTCACTGTGGTTTTATTTGCATTTCCCTTATACCTACTGATGTTGAGCAACTTTTTGTGTGCTTATCAGCCATTTGTTTATCGTTGGGGAAATATCTATTCAAATCCTTTGTATATTCTTACTGGTTTTTTAAAATTGTTTTGTTGTAAGAGTACTTCATATATTCTTTAAAATTTTTTAATTTTTATATTAAGGTATGTATAATAAAATGCACAAATCTTAGTGTCCAGCTTGATGAGTTTTGACATGTGTATACATTACGTAAAAATCTCCCAGACATCACACATTCTCAGAATTTTTTTCCATCACCTATTTCACCTATATATATTCTTGATTCAAATCTCTTATCAGATATATGATTAGCAAATATTTTCTTTCATTCTATGGGTTAAATGTACACTTTCTTGATAATATAATTTGAAGTACAGTTTTTAAGAATTTTGATGAAGTCTAATTTATCAATTTTTTTCTTTTTTGTTCTGCATTGTGTTCGTATGTATGAAACCTTGCCCAATTCAAGGTCACAAAGATTAACACTTATGTTTTCTCCTACTAATTATATAGTTTTAGATCTTACATTATATCTTTGATTTGTTTGGGATATTTTTTATATATGTTGTGAGGTATTGGTCCAAAATAAATCTTTTTGTATGTAGATAACCAGTTGGCACAGCAGCATTTGTGTGGAATCCTAATACCATTGTTAAAAATAATCAATGAATAAATGTAAAGGTCTATTTCTGATTTCAATTTCCTTGTTAACCTATATGTCTATCCATGTATAAAAATAACACATGCTTTTGATTACTGAATATTTCTAGTAAAGATTTAAAATCAGAAAATGTGATTCCTACAACTCTGTTCTTTTTCAAGCTTGTTTTGGCTCTTCAGTGTCCCCAGAAATTTCCTATGAATTTTAGGAACAGTTTGTTGATT
Source organism: Manis pentadactyla (assembly GCF_030020395.1). Classification (NCBI taxonomy): domain Eukaryota; kingdom Metazoa; phylum Chordata; class Mammalia; order Pholidota; family Manidae; genus Manis; species Manis pentadactyla. The sequence continues at coordinate 51,372,504 of NC_080024.1, forward strand.
TTATCAGAAAGTAATCTTCAATTTTGATATGGCTTATTTTGAAATATGTAGATAACTTTGGGTAACAGACCTGCTAACAAAACTAAGTCTTCCAGTCCATGAATACCAATGTATTTCCATTTACTCAGGCCATCCATAATTTCTTTCAACAACATTTTAAAGTTTGCAGTTTATAAATCTTGCATTCATTTTATTAAATTAATTTCTAAGTATTTTATTGTTTTCAATGCTACTGTAAATTGAATTGTTGGATTGCTCATTTGGATTGCACTTTTGGATTGCTCATTGCCAGTGTAAGGAATACAATTGATTTTTCTATATTGATTTTGTATTCTGCAGCCTCTTTGAATTCATTTATTATATAGATTTCCCCTTAGATTACTGAAGATTTGCTATATACAAGTTTGTATAATCTGTGAATGGAAAGTTTTACTTTCTTCTGTCCATTCAGATGTCTTCTATTTCCTTTCCCTGCCCTAATTTCCCTGGCTTGATCATTCAGTACAATGTTGAGTAGAAGTAGCAAGAGTGGACATACTTACCTTGACCTTAGAAGGAAATCTTTTAGTCTTTCACCATTAAATATGATGTTAGGTATGAGTTTTTCACAGATTTTTTTGTCAGGTTAAAAAGTTCCCTTGTATTCCCAGTTGGTTTATTTTTAGTGTTTTTATCATGAAAAAAAACTTTGTCAAACTTTTTTTCCATCATTTGAGATTATTGTTGTTTTTACTTTTACTCTGTAAATGTGGTTATTACATTGATTGATTTTCTTAGGAGAACCAATTGTGAATTCCTCACTTGAAACTTGTTTGGTGATAGGATATAATACTTTTATATATTGTATACATTGCTGGGTCTGGTTTGGTAGATTTTTGTTGAAGTTCAGTTTTTCTTTATTTTTCTTTGCATTTATATTTCTGAGGGATATTGGTCTATAGGTGCAGACTTTGTTACTTCTATTTCTGTCTTTTTATTATTAGGGTAATACTGGCCTCATAGCAAACATTTAAAGTCTTTATGTAAACCATGAACTTTAGATAATACTAATGTTGGTTCATCAGTTATAATAAATGTACCATGCTACTGTAAGATATCAAAAATAGGGGAAAGTATGCAGGGTTGGGAGGAGTAGAGAACATATTGGAGTTTCTATAATATCTGGTGAATTTTTCTATAAATCTAAAACTGTTCTAAAAGTAAAGTTTATTAATTAGAAAAAATCAACTGACCATTGTTGGAAGTATTGCTGAAATTTATATTTTATTCCATTGGTTTACATATCTTTCCTTTGACCAATATTGCTCTATCTGGATTAGCAGCATTATAATGATCTTGAAATCAACTATTGCGAATTCTTAAACTTTCTTCTTTTTCAGAATTGTTCTAGCTATTCTAGTTTCTTCACATTTGAGAAAAATTATAGATTCAGCTTGTCTGTTTCTGTGAAACAATCCTATAGGGTTTTTGAGAGTTGTATTCTTGAAGAAAAATTGAAAGTTATGTTTATTTTTTATCAAAATTACATATGTATTATCAGCATGAAGGTTTAAACAAGTATTAGCATTAATTAAAATGCACATACTGCCTAAATTAACAACCTATCTAATGAGTAGAAGAGGCCAGACTTAGAATTTTAGTGCATGAATATTTCTCTTTGCTTAATGTTTACAATAAATATTTTGTTGAATGGGTGGAGTTCTCTTGGTGTTTAATCATTATGTAATTGTATACACTTGTATTTGAAATAATATGTCCTTGAATTCTTTTCAAAATTGTTGCCAGCTGTAGTCAATTTGTCTGTTAGTACAATAGAACCAGAAGTGATCACAGTTTTTGGTTATCTAACTAATGTGCCAAGTCCTATCATTACACATGTGCATGCACACACACACACATCTCAAATGCAGATGTTAAGGATTAAATATGTAGGTATAATATGTGATAATGATCATTTATACTTTGGGAGGAAAGCAAACCAATTTGCTGTCAAGTTCAAGTTCTTCTGGAATAGTCAAAATGCTGATGTGATCTGGTAGCTTAACAAATATCTTATTCCTATGTTTAAATTTTTATTCTGTTTTTGTAGAATGAAATATGAGAGAGGAGTGGAAGATGGCGGCGTGAGTAGAACAGTAGAAACCACATATATCTATGAAAATATAACAAAGACAACCCTTCCTAGAATAAAGACAAGAGGACACAGGACAATATCCAGACCACATCTGCACCTGAGAGAACCCAGCACCTCGCGAAGGGGTTAAGATACAAGCCCCAGCCCGGCGGGAGCCGAGCGCCCATCCCCCCAACTCCCAGCCGGAGAAGAATAGGCAGAGCGGGAGGGAGACGGAGCCCAGGGCTGCCGAACACCCAGCCCCAGTCATACCGGGCAAGAGTGCAGACACAGTACATGCCCAGGGGGCCCTGGATACTAGGAAAACAGGGCAGCAAGAACAGTGAGCGGGCACCAGAGGCCGGGCGCTGGAGGACATAAGAAAAGCGCGCGACCATTTTTTTTTTTTTTTGCTGCTTTGTTTTGGCGAGCGCTTTTTGGAAGTCTTAAAGGGATAGGGACCCCAATACTAGGGAAACAGGGCAGCAAGACTGGTGAGCAGAGGCCTGAGGCTGGCGCCGGAGAATAAAGAAAAACAAGCGGCCACCTTTTTTTTTCTTTTTTAATTAAAAAAAATTTTTTTTTTTTTTTCTTGTTGGTTGTTGTTTTGTTTAGGCGGGAGCTTTTTGGAAGTCTTAAAGGGGCAGGGCGGGACACTTAATCCAGAGGTAGGGAATCCGGGGATCTCTGGGCACCCTAACCCCTGGACTGCAGGGAGCAGGGAGGCCCCTTAAGGAGATAAATAACCTCCCAGCCGCTCCCGCTCCAACGCGACTCCACCACTTTGGAGTAGCTGCCCGAGCCAGGCCACGCCCACAGCAACAGCGGAGATAAACTCCATAGCGGCCGGGCAGGAAGCAGAAACCCTGTCTGCGCGCAGCTGCGCAGCACAAGCCACTAAAGGTCGCTGTTTTCCCAGGAGAGGAGGGCCACAAACCAACAAGAAAGGAAGTTCTTCCAGCCGTCACTTGTCCCAGCTCTGCAAACTATTCCTATCACCACGAAAAGGCAAAGCTACAGACAGACAAAGATCACAGAGACAACACCAGAGAAGGAGACAGACCTAACCAGTATTCCTGAAAAATAATTCAAAATAAGAATCATAAACATGCTAACAGACATGCAGAGAAATACGCAAGAGAAATGGGATGAAGTCCAGAGGGAGATCACAGATGCCAGAAAGGAGATCACAGAAATGAAACAAACTCTGGAAGGGTTTATAAGCAGAATGGATAGGATGCAAGAGGCCATTGATGGAATTGAAACCAGAGAACAGGAACGCATAGAAGCTGACATAGAGAGAGATAAAAGGATCTCCAGGAATGAAACAATATTAAGAGAACTGTGTGATCAATCCAAAAGGAACAATATCCGTATTATAGGGGTTCCAGAAGAAGAAGAGAGAGGAAAAGAGATGGAAAGTATCTTAAAAGAAATAATTGCTGAAAACTTCCCCAAACTGGGGGAGGAAATAATCGAACAGACCACGGAAATACACAGAACCCCCAACAGAAAGGATCCAAGAAGGACAACACCAAGGCACATAATAATTAAAATGGCAAAGATAAAGGACAAGGAAAGAGTTTTAAAGGCAGCTAGAGAGAAAAAGGTCACCTATGAAGGAAAACCCATCAGGCTAACATCAGATTTCTAGACAGAAACCCTACAGGCCAGAAGAGAATGGCATGATATATTTAATACAATGAAACAGAAGGGCCTTGAACCAAGGATACTGTATCCAGCACGACTATCATTCAAATATGACGGTGGCATTAAACAATTCCCAGACAAACAAAAGCTGAGGGAATTTGCTTTCCACAAACCACCTCTACAGAACATCTTACAGGGACTGCTCTAGATGGGAGCAATCCTAGAAAGAGCACAGCACAAAACACCCAACATATGAAGAATCGAGGAGGAGGAATAAGAAGGGAGAGAAGAAAAGAATCTCCAGACAGTGTATATAACAGCTCAATAAGCGAGCTAAGTTAGGCAGTAAAATACTAAACAGGCTAACCTTGAACCTTTGGTAACCACGAATTTAAAGCCTGCAATGGCATTAAGTACATATCTTTCAATAGTTACCCTAAATGTTAATGGGCTGAATGCACCAATCAAAAGACACAGAGTAATAGAATGGATAAAAAAGCAAGACCCATCTATATGCTGCTTACAAGAAAGTCACCTCAAACCCAGAGACATGTACTGACTAAAAGTCAAGGGATGGAAAAACATATTTCAAGCAAACAACAGCAAGAAGAAAGCAGGGGTTGCAGTACTAGTATCAGACAAAATAGAATTCAAAACAAAGAAAGTAACAAGAGATAAAGAAGGACACTACATAATGATAAAGGGCTCAGTCCAACAAGAGGATATAACCATTCTAAATATATATGCACACAACACAGGAGCACCAGCATATGTGAAACAAATACTAACAGAACTAAAGGGGGATATAGACTGCAATGCATTCATTCTAGGAGACTTTAACACACCACTCACCCCAAAGGATAGATCCACCGGGCAGAAAATAAGTAAGGACACGGAAGCACTGAACAACACAGTAGAGCAGATGAACCTAAGAGACATCTATAGAACTCTACATTCAAAAGGAACAGGATATACATTCTTCTCAAGTGCACATGGAACATTCTCCAGAATAGACCACATACTAGGCCACAAAAAGAGCCTCAGAAAATTCCAAAAGATTGAAATCCTACCAACCAACTTTTCAGAACACAAAGGCATAAAACTATAAATAAACTGTACAAAGAAAGCAAAGAAGCTCACAAACACATGGAGGCTTAACAACACGCTCCTAAATAATCAATGGATCAATGACCAAATCAAAATGGAGATCCAGCAATATATGGAAACAAATGACAATAACAACACTAAGCCCCAACTTCTGTGGGACACAGCAAAAGCAGTCTTAAGAGGAAAGTATATAGCAATCCAAGCATATTTAAAAAAGGAAGAACAATCCCAAATGAATGGTCTAATGTCAAAATTATCGAAATTGGAAAAAGAAGAACAGATGAGGCCTAATGTTAGCAGAAGGAGGGACATAATAAAGATCAGAGAAGAAATAAATAAAATTGAGAAGAATAAAACAATAGCAAAAATCAATGAAACCAAGAGCTGGTTCTTCAAGAAAATAAACAAAATAGATAAGCCTTATCCAGAGATATTAAGAAGAAAAGAGATTCAACACAAATCAACAGTATCAGAAACGAGAAAGGAAAAATCACGACGGACCCCACAGAAATACAAAGAATTATTAGAGAATACTATGAAAACCTATATGCTAACAAGCTGGGAAACCTAGGAGAAATGGACAACTTCCTAGAAAAATACAACCTTCCAAGACTGACCCAGAAAAAACAGAAAATCTAAACAGACAATTACCAGCAACGAAATTGAATCGGTAATCAAAAAACTACCAAAGAACAAAACCCCCAGGCCAGAAGGATTTACGTCGGAATTTTATCAGACATACAGGGAAGACATAATACCCATTCTCCTTAGATTTTTTCAAAAAATAGAGGAGGAGGGGATACTCCCAAACTCATTCTATGAAGCTAACATCACCCTAATACCAAAACCAGGCAAAGACCCCACCAAAAAGAAAACTAGAGACCAATATCCCTGATGAACGTAGATGCAAAAATACTCAACAAAATATTAGCAAACCGAATTCAAAAATACATCAAAAGGATCATACACCATGACCAAGTGGGATTCATCCCAGGGATGCAAGGATGGAACAACATTCGAAAGTCCACCAAGATCATCCACCACATCAACAAAAAGAAAGACAAAAACCACATGATCATCTCCATAGATGCTGAAAAATCATTTGACAAAGTTCACCATCCATTCATGATAAAAGCTCTCAGCAAAATGGGAATAGAGGGCAAGTACCTCAACATAATAAAGGCCATCTATGATAAACCCACAGCCAACATTATATTGAACAGCGAGAAGCTGAAAGCATTTCCTCTGAGATCGGGAACTAGTCAGGGATGCCCACTCTCCCCACTGTTATTTAACATAGTACTGGAGGTCCTAGCCACGGCAATCAGACAAAACAAAGAAATACAAGGAATCCAGATTGGTAAAGGAGAAGTTAAACTGTCACTATTTGCAGATGACATGATACTGTACATAAAAAAAACCCTAAAGACTCCACCCCAAAACTACTAGAACTGATATCGGAATACAGCAAAGTTGCAGGATACAAAATCAACACACAGAAATCTGTGGCTTTCCTATATACTAACAATGAACCAACAGAAAGAGAAATCAGGATAACAACTCCATTCACAATTGCATCAAAAAAAATAAAATACCTAGGAATAAACCTAACCAAAGAAGTGAAAGACTTATACTCTAAAAACTACAAGTCACTCTAAAGAGAAAGTAAAGGGGACACTAACAGATGGAAACTCATCCCATGCTCGTGGCTAGAAAGAATTAATATCGTCAAAAGGGCCATCCTGCCCAAAGCAATATACAAATTTGATGCAATCCCTATGAAACTACCAGCAACAGTCTTCGATGAACTGGAACAAATAATTCAAAAATTCATATGGAAACACCAAAGACCCCGAATAGCCAAAGCAATCCTGAGAAAGAAGAATAAAGTAGGGACGATCTCACTCCCCAACTTCAAGCTCTACTATAAAGCCATAGTAATCAAGACAATTTGGTACTGGCACAAGAGGAGAGCCACAGACCAATGGAAGAGACTAGAGAATCCAGACATTAACACAGACATATATGGTCAATTAATATTTGATAAAGGAGCCATGGACATACAATGGCGAAATGGCAGTCTCTTCAATGGATGGTGCTGGCAAAACTGGACAGCTACATGTAGGAGAATGAAACTGGACCATTGTCTAACCCCATATACAAAAGTAAAGTCAAAATGGATCAAAGACCTGAATGTAAGTCATGAAACCATTAAACTCTTGGAAGAAAACATAGGCAAAAACCTCTTAGACATAAACATGAGTGACCTCTTCTTGAACATATATCCCTGGGCAGGGAAAACAACAGCAAAAATGAAAAAGTGGGATTATATTAAGCTGAAAAGCTTCTGTACAGCAAAAGACACCATCAATAGAACAAAAAGGAACCCTACAGTATGGGAGAATATATTTGAAAATGACACATCCGATAAAGGCTTGACGTCCAGAATATATAAAGAGCTCACACGCCTCAACAAACAAAAAACAAATAACCCAATTAAAAAATGGGCAGAGGAACTGAACAGACAGTTCTCCAAAAAAGAAATACAGATGGCCAACAGACACATGAAAAGATGCTCCACATCGCTAATAATCACAGAAATGCAAATTAAAACTACAATGAGGTATCACCTCACACCAGTAAGGATGGCTGCCATCCAAAACACAAACAACAACAAATGTTGGTGAGGCTGTGGAGAAAGGGGAACCCTCCTACACTGCTGGTGGGAATGTAAGTTAGTTCAACCATTGTGGAAAGCAGTATGGAGGTACATCAAAATGCTCAAAACAGACTTACCATTTGACCCAGGAATTCCACTTCTAGTAATTTACCCTAAGAATGCAGCAATGAAGTATGAGAAAGATCAGTGCACCCCTATGCTTATTGCAGCACTATTTACAATAGCCAAGAATTGGAAGCAACCTAAATGTCCATCGATAGATGAATGGATAAAGAAGATGTGGTACATATACACAATGGAATACTACTCAGCCATAGGAAAAGGGCAAATCCAACCATTTGCAGCAACATGGATGGAGCTGGAGGGTATTATGCTCAGTGAAACAAGCCAAGCGGAGAAAGAGAAATACCAAATGATTTCACTCATCTGTGGAATATAAGAACAAAGGAAAAACTGAAGGAACAAAACAGCAGCAGAATCACAGAACTCAAGAATGGACTAACAGGTACCAAAGGGAAAGGGACTGGGGAGGATGGGTGGGTAGGGAGGGATAAGGGGGGGAGAAGTAGGGGGGTATTAAGATTAGCATGCATGGGGGGGTAGGAGAAAAGGGAGGGCTGTACAACACAGAGAAGGCAAGTAGTGATTCTACAACATTTTGCTATGCTGATGGACAGTGACTGTAAAGGGGTTTATAGGGGAGACCTGGTATAGAGGAGAGCCCAGTAAACATAATATTCCTCATGTAAGTGTAGATTAGTGATACCAAAAACAAAACAAAAAAAAACAAAAAAAACAACAAAAAACAACAAAAAAAGGGCAGTTCCTTTGTGGTAACCTCCAATGAGTTCTACACAAGGGTATAAAGGGCATATAAAAGTGTAGGCAAAGGGTCTGTTTGTGTTTATACAGAGGATCAAAGCCTAATTGGGCTACTCCGAAAATGAACTAAGATACGATATGAAAAAGAACTTCCAACATCAGCACTCTCTGGAAGACTCATGCCAGAATATGATCATCAAAAAACCCCAACAAAGATCCACGCACTGCTACAGCTGTAGATGCACTCATCCCACCAGCTCCTGGACTTGCCATGGGAATGAAGGAGGTATCTAAGCTGGCCTGTGCATACAGTAAAACAACAAATTTGACTGGGTCTATACTGTTGGAACTCAATCAAGAATTAGGAGAAGTGCAAATTGTAGCGCTCCAAAATCTTTCAACTACAGACTATTTACTGTTAAAAGAACATAGGGATGTGAACATTCCCCAGGAATGGGTTGTTTTAATTTGTCTGATTTCTCTCAGACTGTTCAAGTTCAGTTGGACAATATCCACCATATCACAGATAAGTTTTCACAAATGCCTAAGGTGCGTAACTGGTTTTCTTGGTTTCACTGGAGATGGCTGGTAATTACAGGTATGCTTTGGTTATGTAACTATACTCCTATTATGTTAATGTGTGTGTGCAATTTAAGTAGTAGCTTAAAACCTATACATGCTGAAGTTACTCTACAAGAAGATATGTCAAAGAAATAATCAATCTTCCCAGGTTTTCTGCCGCCTGCTACCTCTATAGCTTTTCTTCTTCCTTCCTAATTACAACCCTTAAATAGAATTCGTGCCTCATATCAAATTTACTGAGTATCATAATTCTTCCAAGTGGTAAAGATACCTCAAGACAAATGCTGGGCATAGAAGCTACAGGGTATAAATATGCAAAGAAATAAAAAGCTAACCATTTCAAACAATAAGGCTTCTCTCTCACTTACCAACTTTACATTTCCCTGTATGGCCCTGGAAGATGACTGGTTAGCCAGAGACGGGTACAGGCACAGTCGCAGGGGGGTCATCAGGTGAGAAATTGGGGATCAACAGAGGTGAGGTTTAGAGCCTCACCCCCCCTGTTCTGAGAGAAATCTTCTGCATACGTGGATGTTTTAGTGCCCTTGTCTAGCTTGGATTAACACATAGTCTACAGGCACACACCTGATCATCTATATTTGCTCTCTTACAACACTAAACTATGTTTTCTACCTTTATCTTGTATCTACCTACCACTTCAGCATTTTATTAAAAATAATAATAATGAAGAGAAATGTATCCACATATAAGTCAAGTATAAAAATCAAATGAGTATTCATATTTGAACTGACTGTTTATAGTTCATAATGCATGAGCAAAACCAAAAGTTTCTGTGATGACTGCCCTTGTACTGTTCACTATGTAACTTATTCACTATGTAAGAATTTGTTCTCCATGTAAGAACTTGTTTGTTAGCCTCAGAAGATTGGAGACTGATGAAAATTAGGCTTGGGGTGGATTAATGATTGTGCATTGAGCATTGACTCCCCTATACAGAATTTTATTGCTGTTAACAACCATTTGATCAATAAATATGAGAGATGCCCTCAAAAAAAAAAAAAAAGTAAACACTTCCAATTGTAAAATAAATAAGTAACTGGGATGTAATGTATAGCATAAGGAATATAGTCAAGATATTGTAACAGCTTGGTAGGGTGATAGCTGGTACCTAGAATTGTCATGTATATAAATGTTGAATCACTGTGTTGTAAACCTGAAACTAATGTAATGTAATACTGTGTGTCAACTATCCTTCAATAAAAAATAATTATCTACAAAAAAAAAAAAAAAAGAAAGAAATATGAATAGGTGATTGGAAAATTTGCATCACTATAGCTTTTTAGTTAGTTTTAATCCCAGTTCTTAATTGACTATGTTCCTAACACTGATGCTTCAAGCTTAGATAACAGTTCATATCTAATGGCACCTGACTACTCAGAGCCAGTTCTAAAGATTTCCAATGAAGGAATAAAAATTTGCTGCACATATACCAAATATTATAAGACAACAGTTGCAAATAGGAAAACTAAAAACTTAGTCAAAGTCATCTCAACAATCCTTATACTGTAATTTTCCTTTATAATTGCCAGTTGCATCAATTACAGTATTAGGGTAATACTGGCCTCATAGCAAGAATGAGCCTTATGCAAACCATGAACATTAGATAATAATTAATGTTGATTCATCAGTTGTAACAAATGTACCATGCTATTGTAAGATATTAAAAATATGGGAAACTATGCAGGGTGGTAAGGAGTAAAGAGTGTATTGGAATTCTCTAAATTCCATTCTCTAAATTCTCTAAAATTTTCATTAGTGAAGGAATGTGACTGACAGACAGAATTATTTATTTTTTTAATAAGGTCAATTTACACAGAATAAATTGCATAGACATTAGATAGTCACAGGAACCTATCAAGAAGCATGATCTTTCCATAACCCAAAGGAGTCCTTTTGTGTTTTTCCTGTCAATCTGAATTTTACTCACCATAGGCAAATAATGTTCTAATTTCATTCACCAAATATTGTTTGCCAGAAGTAGAACTGCACGCACATCAATGAAATACATCATGTATTGTTTGGTATCTGGATTTTTTCTGTCAGAATAATTTTTTCAAAGATTCTTTCAACTTGTTTGTATAAGTAATCTATTCTTTTTTATTGCTAAACAGCATTCCATTACCTCAATTTCTTTATACATCATCCAGTTACTGAAATTATGAGGGTTTTTTATTATTTCAGTTTTAGGCTTCTGTGGACTTTTTGTACAAGTCTTTTTATTAGCTTTTCTTTTCTTTATTAGCTTATATTTTCATTTCTGTTGTGAAAATATCTAGATATGTAATTGTTAGATCAGAGTATAGGTAAACCTTTAATATTATTAAAAAATCTTCTAAGCCATTTTCTAAACTGGTGATACCATTTTGTAGTCCACCAGTACATAAAACAATTGTTGCTACAAATCCTCACCAGGTTTTGTTGTTGTTGGTACATTTTACTTTATTCCTTTTCACTATGAATGTAGTGTCAGGAGCTCATCTGGGCTGGCAGAGAGCTGAGCCCCCAGGTGTTGGAGTAGCCTATTAAAGCAACAAGCCTAAAATGAAAAAGTTAAGCCTTTAATTACTTACTGTGAATGGAATAAGCAAAAGGCTAAAACCAGAGAAAGTGCCCCAACTCTCCCTGCTCCATTTCTTTCCATGGAACCACACACTGGTCTAGGGCCACTGTCTCAGCACAGATGTATAGTTTTTCTCTGTTGAGGAAGCCCAAACAAAAGGTTCTTGTAGTTTTATGGACCCTGGGGGTCAGAAAGGATGACAAGGGATAAGGGCTGGGAGTGGAAAAATACTGGGTACTGACTGTGCATGAGGGCTGGGATGCAAATATGTGAAGAGCATGACCTGCCAGGGGCCTGAGTTCTTGACTGTGACTCCTTTCAGTCTACAATTCATTGGCTGTACACCAAGTCCGGTGTGGGGAGGGCAGTTTTCCCAGTGAGATCTACCAGATAAAGCCTTGTAATTATCTATCCTCACACCTGGAAAATCATAGGTTTTTAACTAGGGGCCTGATTTCTTCTGTAACAGTAGCTCACTGGTATATTAATTTGCATTTCTCTCATGACTAATAATGTTGAGTGTATTTTCTTGTCCTTATTGACTGTCCCTTCCTTTATAAAGTATCTCTTTGGTAATCTTGTCCATTTTTATCTGATTTACTCTTTTAAATTTATTATTGAGTTGAAGGAATTCTTTATATATGAGAAGTACAAGTTCTTGTCAAATACATATATTGTGAATATTTACTACATAGTCTAGGTTTTCCTTATTTATTTTCTTCATAGTGTCTCTTCTTGAGCAGATATAATTTGACAAAATTTTATGAAATATTTGCCTTTTTATATTTATAGTGCATCTCGTGTAAACATTAAATAGCTGTCTTGCTTTTTTATCAAATTATGACAATTTCTGCCTTTAGTTGGCACGTTAATTCCATGTAATTACATATAATAGTTGCGGTCAGATTCAAGTCTATCATTTTAATAGCTGCTTTTTGTTTATCTCATCTGATTTTTATTCCCTTTTTCCCTCTTTCCCTTCCCACATTGTGATTGACTGAGTAATTTTTAAATATCTGTTGGCTTTCAAGGTATAGCTTTTTCTTTAGTGATTCCTCTAGGGATTATAATTTATATTACTAACTTTATATGATGTCCCTTAAATTAATATTACACAGTTTAATTTGTAATATAAGAATAATGCCACAGTATAAATCCATTTATTCTTATTCCTTTTTTTTTTTTTTTGTACTTTTGCTGCTTATACATCTGGTTATATTACAAACCCTTAGATACATTGTGGTCATTTTTTCCTTCAACTTTCTATTATCTATTAAGGAAATCAAAAAGGGATAAAATTATGTCTTTTGTATTTATCCACATATTTATTATTTCCAAATATAGTTTTCTTTCTAGAGGTTTTGGGTTTCCATTTGGTGTCACTTTATCTCTGTTTGAAGGACATCTTTTAGTATTTCTTATGGTACAGAATTATTCATTCCAAATTCTCTGAACTTTGATTTATCTTCAAATACCTTTATTCTGTCTTTTTAAAAAATATTTTCATCTGATAAGGAATTATAATTTGACAGATTTTTCTTTCAGCACTATTTCTCTTTTTCAACAGGATGCTGATCCACTGTTCTCTCAAGCTCCAAAATCATGCACTATTTGCTTTCTAACATGTGAAAAAGTTTCTTCCTATAATTTATCTAGTTTTACTGTTTTACAAAAGAGGTTAGGCTGGTAAGAGATACAAGGCTGTGATTAAATGCCTAAATTTGATGTTCCTGACAGCAAGTAATATATTTCTTTTTAGTAGTTTCATATTCACTTTCTGTGAATGAGAAGTCCAGTACATATAACACTATGCTTGACTTAGTAATAAAATTGGAGCAATGTTGTGAAAAGTATTTCTACTGCCTATCATAATAATGTAACTGTATTATGTTCTATATTTGTATGTCAATATTGATGATCATAGTTTTTCATAATTATTAGCTGCTGAAAAAGTTACATTTTACAAGTATCACACAATGTTATTACCAATGCAATGATACTGAAATGTGTTCTTTCTGGAAACTTTATAGATAATAAAAGCAGCATGCCTAGATGATTTAACTTTTATAGAATAAGCCCTTTTTTGCATTATTATCATGCAATAGTATATTGTTATACTATCAGTACAGTAGATAGTGCTTCCAAGTGTCTTAGCAACTGCTTGAGTTAAACTTGTGGTAACTGGTTCCTGATGATTTTGAAAGCAATAAAAATTAATAAACGTCTTAACTTGTTAATGTTCTGAAAACTATGATCTTGAACCCATAGTACTTGAGATTATTACTACTTCTTGAATATTGAAAATTCTGCTGAATCTTGTGGGCTTATAGAACATTTGCTGACTGCTGTATTGAATGAGATCCACGGAAGCAATATTTTGTAGCTGAAAATTGTCAACTCTTGTACAGTCTGAAAGAAACCTTACGGAAATCAGAGCAGCATTGCATAGTATTAATATTTTAGATATTGCTTACTTTCAGGAGAAATCTTACTGGAGATTTATTTGAGCTAAATAAGTGATGGTCCTTACTGCGTCCATTTCCCCAGATTTTACAGCCTTATTTGTATTCTTCATTTCCATTTCCAATAATACAGCATACCCCTCTTATATTGAACTATTCACAATTCCCTGAAAACATCTAATTGTATTAACTCTGAAATTTGTCCTATCATTACACTCCTTGGAATGGCCCAACCCACTTGACACTGTTGAATACCAATGGATCATTCAAGGTTTGACTCAAATGTCACTCCCTCTGAAGTGTTCCTGTCTCTGAGACACAGTTGACGAGTTCTTACCTTTTGCCACCAAAGCAAAATGACATGTTCATGCTTTCAAAATGTATTCCTATTTAAGGACATAAAATTGAAGGGTCTGGGAAAAACATGTATGTAAATTAATTTAATTGCTGGGGTCTGTGTAAGGTATTCAGTCTATAGCCATGAACTTGCCAACTTACTGTATCTCTGCACGTCTTAGTTTCCTCATCTGAAAATAAAAACTAACACCTGTGGCTACTTACAGAGTGGTAGAAATTACCTGGTCCAATGACTATAAAGTACCTAAAACAGTAGGAACACAATAAACCCATGGTAAATGTTATTACAATGTCTCAACACACGAGTTGTCTCCACTTTCTAACACAGATTTCTCAAAGTGCAACTAAGCAGACTCTTAATATTACCTCAATGATAACTAGTAAGTCAAAAAAGTTAATCAGAAGTTATTTAAATGATGTTTAATTACATCTGCTCTGGCCAAAATACAGCATTTATTCTTCATGGATTGTTGGATTGTCAAATAAATTACTTCAAACAAATAGGGCTCAAATTGGAACTCATAATCACCAATGATTTGAAATGATTTTTTAATATGTCCAACAATTAATTCAAGGAAGAAGGTGAAATACTGCTAATCCATACCTATAAATAAGGTTGGGAAAGCAATTGTCATGGAAATTGCTTTTTCACATTTATTTATAAAATATTTCAAAACTTATTATGTGAGATAGTCTTTTTAAGTAATTCTGTTCCATGAACACTGACTTAAGTAAATGTTAACTGAAAAAAGTGGGTTTAGGTTAGTTACTTCTGTAATGTTAGGAAGAAGTTGTTATCAGGAAAAAGAGAAAATGGCCCTGTTCTGTAGTGAAACTTCCTAAATAAAGTTTTGCTTCAACACACACTGCTTAGGATACTTTATCAAATAAATACTGTTTTTATTTATTAAGTTTCTTAATGCTTCTTGGAAAGTAAGGGGAATAATGTATTTAAAAAGTGAAGAAAAGGATCTACTAAGTACTAGTGTCTTGTACACTTAGTTTGGACTAAGTGATATTTACTTCATTTAAAAATCAAGCTAATTTTTTAATGATGCAAAAAATACAACTTTTGCACTTAAAAAAAACAGAGTTATCACATTTAATTATTGTGTGACTGATATTAGGTTCCAAACAAAAGACAGATATGCAAAAGGTAAAGCTCAGGTACAGGTAGGGTTTCCCCACAAACAGAGACCTTATTGGCAAACAATCCTCTGGAATAAAATTGTAGCCAGGGTCGACTGGGTTATATTGAATCACAGTTCAGAGAATAGCTACAGTAATTTTCTGTTTGAATAGATTATTTTAGCTTCTTTATCTCAAGTGAATGTGATTAACAAGATGAAAGACAGCACTAAAAATCAATGGGCTTTAAAAGTCAATAGTGAGAACAAATTAAATGGTACATAAAATAGCTGATTTTTGCCATCATAGAATCACTCTTCTTAAGTGGGATCTATTGATTTATCAGGTACATATTTGGGGATTATTTTCAAAAGTAGGCATGAATAAATAATTTATTAAACGTATGCTTTTTTATTGGGAAATATATAATTATTAATAATCTCCTTAATTGATATATTCTCAGGTTTACTTTCCTTATAGTTTAGCTAATGAGCAGAGGATATGTAATTTAGGGGAATGTCTTTCAGTCAAAATATATTTTCTAACTCTTCAAGCTGTGATTTCTCAGGTGGATTTTAGAGTCACTAAAATGAATAAAATCAAAGACATTGTGAAGATTTGGGCATATTTATAAATAATCATTGCACATCCTTAAGTCCAAACACTGGTCCTAGTTGATTACCAGGACAAGACCTTCTTTTCATTCTGCTCATATAATCCCATCTCAGGGCCCTGAGTAAAATAGCACTTCTCAGAATGATCATACTAAATTTTTTCCTCATTCCACTTCATGTATTTAACAAAACAGACAGGGTACAAATATAATGAAAATTGACCTAATGAACCTGAACTTCATAAATTTTTCACCATGTGTATGACATTAATATATTGATTCTTAACTCTATTAATGTCATCTCTAGTGTTGCTATTTTCATTACTATTTAACTTTTTTATGTTTGCATATTTTGACTTCTTCTAGTGGAATTAAGTTAGCTCACTGAGTACCTAGAGCAGCTGGTGTCAGTGCTCAGCCAGTATCCCCTCGGATGTCTTTACCATTTTCATGTATTTAAGCTCTGTTGTGCCTTCCCAACAGCCAGCCCTCGTCAGAGGGCTTTCCTGCCCTGGTAGAGCTCAGGCATGGAGTATGGGAATTAGAAAGATGCCCTGAACCAATGACCTGTAGGTATGGATATATAAATATTACTACCCTCCTGCCTAGACAAGACAATGATGTGACCCCCCCACTGACTCAAAAGCTCCCCTGTGGAACTGAGTCAAAATTATCCACTGGGATACCAGACTTGATGTTGTCACTTTGCTTGGCTTCCTTCCTTTCTTTGTCTCACATCCCTGTCTCTGTTAGATAGTCCTGTAAATAAATGGCTTTCTTGCAAAATTTCCAGGACCGATTCTGTGGAACACAATTTAAAACAATACCTAATCCCAACTTCCTTCTCTTTTATTTGATTTTACTAATGGAGTTTGTCAAGCTAAATACTCAATTTCCCTGCTTTCTTACAACTTGGCTAACTAGAGACTCTGAATCTTGGGCCTGACTTTATTGAACTTCTGAATTAAAGGAAACAGCAACCTAACTATGGTTCTTGTTATGCGAGACAAACTTTCATTTGTGTTACTCTAGCTGGATACTCCAATATTTGCAAATAGAGTACACTTCTTAGAGAAAAGGCATCATATTTTTACCTCTTTGTCTTTTTATTGCTCTCTGTAATGTAAAAAGTTTTATCATGTATGTACAAAGAGGATATTATGTGCAATTATGATATATTGTGTGTTGATAAGTAAAAAGCACTTAACATATTATAAAATATTATATCATTTATTGATTTTTATACATGAATACTTTCTTATCTCACCAGAACATAAGCTCAGTAAGGGCAAGGAAATAGATTTTAATCAATTTTTTTCCTAGAAAAAATGCCTAGAAAAATGTCTAATTAATAGTAGAAATTCAATAAAAACTTGCTTAATTAATTAAATTAATAAAAATAGAATATATGCATTAAACAATGTAATGCTATAGTATTTTTAGAGCTTTCAGAATAACATTGCTATATTGTTTTGTTCCTCAAAGAAAACTTAGAAAATATAGTAAGAGATTATTATATTAAATATGCTGCCTAAATATTTTTTATGGATAATAGAAAATACCTGTTATATGGCTAGATAAGTAAACAGATGAATAGATGAATGCAAGAATGAATAAAAGCCAATAATTTGACTGCAGTTCCTATAAAAGATTAATGCTAAGTTTATGAAAAGAGTGTATATTTTATTTCAAAGTGCACATTTTCTTTTTTTTTTTAACTTGCAAGAATTGGGATAATAAGCAGCAGGGAGGTCACAACATGGCATATAATCAAAAGTACCCTGGACTGAAATCAGGGAGTCTCAGTTTACCATTCATTAGTTATATAATTTTAAATATCTTTAAACCCTCTTTACAGTAGGGATGAGCATGAGCTTGCAAAGTTGCAGTGCTGTCCAGTAGTGGCTGTGGCATGCTGCTCATGCTATTACTATTACACTGCCAATAGATGCTTTTTAAGACCTCTGCTATTAGGCGTCTTAAACTATTTTAATTTACTGTTTCTATAAATTTAAAAAGTAGCTCTTAACAATTCACTGTTCAATTTAATTTAGATAAATGATATTTTGGACAATATAAAAATCAACAAGACTCTGCCCTGCTGCTAATGTTCTGTTAAAGGATGTGGTGAAGCAAATGTGATTTTGTATAATATGACCTAAATAGTAAAGTAAATCACACAGCTGACTCAAGCCATTTAGAGTAACTTATTACTGTTAAAGATGGTTTTCAGTAACAGTTCCTAAATGCCCCAATGGAGGATCTGTTCGTATTTTTTATTATTTATGATCATTGATACCTTTTCTCCATTTTGGTGATTTTAGACTAGTGTATGTTCATATGCTCATATGTATGTGTTAAAAGCACCTACCTTTAACAAAAATTTTGGGAACCACCTTGTTTCTATAATAATCTTAAAACAATAGCTGGCAATTGAATATTTAGTCCAATATTTTAGGCTACCAACAGGTGACCAACAGGTCTTTGGAATGAATTAGGGACTCTAGGTCACATCTTTACCCCATTACCAACATAATGAGATACTG
The DNA here is from genome assembly GCF_030020395.1 of Manis pentadactyla. Taxonomy (NCBI): domain Eukaryota; kingdom Metazoa; phylum Chordata; class Mammalia; order Pholidota; family Manidae; genus Manis; species Manis pentadactyla. The sequence continues at coordinate 51,391,145 of NC_080024.1, forward strand.
TCTTTCCTTAATTAAATGAAAATTGCTCTGAGGCATTTTTAGTCATAATCTCAACTAACTTCATAATTTCAATATATTGCTATTTAATTGCTTCGGATACTTTATCAAATGAGTTAATTCAGCAGGAAGAACATCCTGAAGGGAATTCATTGTGCATGATTTACTGAATATTTTCTGACCTAACACAGGTAAATTATCAGTGATTTTTTGGTGTAAAAAATCCTTATATTTGTAGTTTAGTTATATCAAATATCAAAAATAATTCATATGTACCATACATGGGTAATTCGTGATACCTAAAAGAAAAAGGAAATGAAAATTCTCTTTTAAATTCCCTTGGGGAGAGAGCAGTTGCCAGTTTAATTACCTTTTCTCTTTTTTTTTTTATTCATAAAGTAGATCCATGAAATTAGACACTTTTTATTGCAGTGATTCAACTGAGCTTTATATTTATGTCAGCTTCTAGAATCAGGCAAAAATTAGTTTTGGGAGAGAACTTAAAGGTCATGTACTCCAAACAGATAAAGAAACTGTTGTGTGAGATTTAATGATTAATTGAAGACTGTGCAGTTATTTAAAAGTGGACATAATATTTGAATATAAGGGAGGAGTAAGAGGGAATAATCAGAGAAGAGGTGTCAGGTTACAAATTATAGAAAGAGGTGTCAGCAAGCAATGATAATTTTTCAGTAGAATGAAGAGTTAGCTTTTAGATGTGTTGAATGTGAAATGGAAGTGCCTAGCAGACAGTAAAAGGATCCAGGACAGAAATTTAAAGTAGAGAAATTAGAGGCTGGAGATGTAGATTTTAGGATCAGTCCCCAGAGGTGCTTGTGAAGCCCTGGGCTCTAGGACCTTGCTGCTGGAGAGGTTTAGGAATGGAGACTGAAATTTGCAGTAAGCATAAAGAAGGGTTGAAAGAATGGAAAGATATAAAATGACTTTGGGAGACTTTTTCTCTGTATTCATTGCCCTTGCTATTCTGGTTTATTTCCAACACTATTTCAAGATGATTAAGAATCTGCCATCTTGAATACAAAAAGAAACAATACCCTCTCTCCTCAAAACACATACATACAACTATCTACCATTTTTTTCATAGACACTTTTCTTTAAAGAGTATATACTTACTGTCTGTATTCCTTCTTTTCCCATTTTTATTTTTTGTTTGTTTTGTTTATACAATCTGGCTTTATCTCTCACTGCTCTACTCAGTCAGCTTTATTAGATTACCAATCATGGCTCCTTGTAGTAATAACAATGAACAAACTTTAGTGCTTGTTCTACTTGACTCCTTGGAATGAAGTGATTGTATTAACCACTTTCTTCCATAATATTCTCTTTTCTGTGGATTAGGCCAACTTCTATGGCTTATTTTTTTGAGTCACCATTTTATTTATTTATTTTTCCTCTTTCTTATGTGTTAGTGTTCCCTGAATTCTGCAAGAGTTGTACCTCATTTCTTACCCACGAACAATACATGGATAATTTTACTCACAATCTTTTGTTAAAATGAGTTAATATCCATAGGCATTTAGAGAAATACCTAATACAGAGTAAGTGCTATAGAACTAAAAAACAAAATATGTCTTATCACCCGTGTGTTAATTAATCACAGGTTATATCTCTACTTTCTCCAGGATTTTGCACATGAGCAAACTCAAGTTTCCAACAATGCGAAAGCCCTATGAACTGCACTGAGGAGAGATGAAAGCCCTAAATGTACTCATATTAACCCACATGCAAGTCACTTGGCACCATAGACTCAACAGGCTTAAAACTTATCTGAGCACTAAACCCCTTCTCTCAGCCTACTCTCTCTGTGGAATGCTGATTTCTCTGTGTAGAAACATATGATATGTGTTAGTTACCTGGTCTTTTGCATTATGAAGTGCTTAGAATTTCCATGCTTACAAAATAATACCCTCTATTAATTTGTAAATTAGGCTTCCAATATGAATGCTTCAGCACAACTTGGCATATTAAAGGCAATTGTCACTTTCCAAATCAAGCCCTTAATATCTTAATCTAAAAACAATGATTTGTAAAGTATAGAGCATGAAGAACAAATCTAAATTAAGAATGTAGTCTTTTTCATTTGCTTATGTGAGGTTGAGGGGAGAATCATAGATGTAAATTTATCATGTTTATCATAATATTCAAGTCAATGTTGATATTTTTCTCTTCCACAATAGTAATAACTCAAAGAATATGGTGTTCCAAGTTGAAAACCAATTGTATCTTTATACATATCTATTTCTCCCACTATAAGGTGCCTCAAAGAGGCCTTAAAGTGTTTGGGGCACTCAGTACATCCTTTATGTGTGAGGGAAAACTAGGAATAATAAATGTTATGGATTTAAAAGAGAAACAATTTCTAAAAGGGTAGTCAGTATTTTGATGAACAAGAAGACAATTAGGAAGTAATCAATGACTTTTGGTAGAGAGGGTTAAATTAAATGGTGGGATATGGAACTAGAGTAGGATAAATGAAAAGATAAATAGGAATTATGGTAAAGAGGTTATAACTAGGATAGATCTGATGTTAATATGGTAAGCTAGATAATCCAAAAATTTGACTTAAAAAGCTCTCTATGACTTTTTACATCAAAGGTTGAATCCTTCCTTATGGTTGGGAGGGATTCTGCTGCACCCAGTCACTAAGAGATCCAGGTGACATAGGCTTCACCTTCACCTATGTAACCACCCATTTTGTAGCTGTGACATACCTTACATTTCTGTATTGGAAAATTGCAACAAATAGCCTCCTTAATATTTGTAGCAAGAGAATGAAGCCGGAGAACCACAAATGAACTTTTCCTGCATCACTTTGGGAGGTTTTAGATTCCAGATCACTAGTTAAAACTATGGACATGGCTCTGCCTTCCGAATGATGGTTTAAGAGATTAAGAACAGATAATAGGTTGTTTGGTGAGCACTAGTGTGATTGCCATAGGTACCTAATTGCAGAAGAACTTGACAGAATTACATTTAGATTTAGCTCCTCATAATACATGACAAATCCAGAATAAAAATGGCTAGAAAAATATGTTACAATGGCTAAAAAGACAGAGATTACAGTGTACAAGATGTGATTAAGTTTTGGCCTAGACACAGCTTGCTATTAATGTTTTTCTTCCTTTATTTCCCTTCCCTTTCCTTCTCTGTCTTTCCCTTCCCTTCTCTTCTCTCCCCTTCCTCTCCCTTCCCTTCCCTTCCTTTCCTTTTCTTTTCCTTTCTTTTTTCTTTTTTTCTTGATTCCTCTCTTCAGTTTCTAGCTTCTAGTCATACTAGGTTATTGTCATGATTGTCCTCATTTTCAATTTTTTTCTTAACATTTTTGTCCTCTATTCCATAACCTACTACCTTCTTCCTGGGACTGGGTTAGCTTTCAATTACCAACCAATCCATGGTGTTGGGTGTGCTAGAAATAGCCCTTAATTTTGTATGGAGCAGCCAAGTATCTGGCCCTGAGCACCATCTGGCCTATTATATGAAACACTTCGTCTAAATGATTGTTAAGTTTACCCCTTTCCTGTAATGTTATTTCAATCTTATGCTGAGCCAAGATATATGATTGGATAAAGGAGGGTGAAATGATGTGACTGTCATTAACCAACTATAAATTGTTTCTCTAGCATGGTTGGGAAATGGTGACTGACGAGGTTGGTCATCCCATGCCACTGTGTGTTACACACTAAATGATCTCAGGAATCTCTCCATCCCACAAATGATGCCAGCTAGTGGAATACAGGTTCTCTTTTCTCCAGGACTCTCAAACTTCTTTCTTTCTCTTTAAATTAAATTTCCTCTGGACTATTGAATAAGGAAATGTTGTTAGACCCCATGATTTTCCAGGACCTTTTTCTCTTCTCTTTCTCTTTTTTTATTTTTTTATTTTTTTTTTATTGAAGGGTAGTTGACAACAGCATTGCATTACATTAGTTTCAGGTGTACAACACAGCGACTCAACATTTATATACATGATATTTCTAGGTACCAGGTATCACCATACCAAGTTGTTACAATATTTTGACTATATTCCTTATGCTATACATTACATCCCGGTTACTTATTTATTTTACAATTGGAAGTGTGTATATATATATATATATATATATATATATATATATATATATATATTGTGAGGGCATCTCTCATATTTATTGATCAAATAGTTGTTAACCACAACAAATCTCTGTATAGGGGGGTCAATACTCAATGCACAATCATTAATCCACCCCAAGCCCAATTTTCGTCAGTCTCCAATCTTCTGAAGCATAACGAACAAATTCTTACATGGAGAAAAAATTCTTACATAGTGAATAAGTTACATGGTGAACAGTGCAAGGGCAGTCATCACAGAAGCTTTCGGTTTTGTTAATGCATTATGAACTATACACAGTCAGTTCAAATATGAATATTCATTTGATTTTTAAACCTGATTTATATGTGGATACCACATTTCTCTATTATTATTATTTTTAATAAAATGCTGAAGTGGTAGGTAGATACGAGATAAAGGTAGAAAACAGAGTTTAGTGTTGTAAGAGAGCAAATGTAGATGATCAGGTGTGTGCCTGTAGACTATGTGTTAATCCGCGCTAGACGAGAGCAATAAACATCCATGTATGCAGAAGATTTCTCTCAGAACATGAGGGGGGAGGTTCTAAGCCTCACCTCTGCTGCTCCCCATTTTCTCACCAGATGGCCCCCTGCGACTGTGCCTGTCTTAGGTTGTTCCTCCCTTGAGGAATCTTACCCGTCTCTGGCTAACCAGTCATCTTCCGGGGCCATACAGGGAAATGTGAAGTTGGTAAGTGAGAGAGAAGCCTTATCGTTTGAAAAGGTTAGCTTTTTACTTCTTTGCATATTTATGCCCTGTGGCTTCTATGCCCAGCATTTGTCTTGAGGTGTCTTTACCACTTGGAAGAATTATGATACTCGGTAAATTCGACATGTGGCACGAGTTCTATTTAAAGGTTGTGATTAGGTAGGAAGAAGAAAAGCTACAGAAGTAGCAGGCAGAAGAAAACCTGGGAAGATTGATTATTTCTTTGACATATCTTCTTGTAGAGTAACTTCAGCATGGATAGGTTTTAAACGACTAATTAAATTGCGCACACACATTAACATAATAGGAATATAGTTACCTAACCAAAGCATACCTGTAATTACCAGCCATCTCCAGTGAAACCAAGAAAACCAGTTAGGCACCTTAGGCATTTGTGAAAACTTATCTATGATATGGTGGATATTGTCCGACTGAACTTAAACAGTCTGAGAGAATTCAGATAAACTAGAACACCCCATTCCTGGGGACTGTTCATATCCCATATGTTCTTTTAACGATAAATAGTCTGTGGTTGTAAGATTTTGGAGTGCTACAATTTGCACTTCTCCTAATTCTTCGTTGAGTTCCAACAGTATAGATCCAGTCCAATTTTTGTTTTACTGCATGCACAGGCCAGCCTAGATATCTCCTTCATCTTTCCCATGGCAAGTCCAGGAACTAGTGGGATGAGTGCATCTACACCTGTGACAGTGTGTGGATCTTTGTTGAAGTTTTTTTTTTTTTTTTTTTTCTGATCATCTTCTGTCATGAGTCTTCCCGAGAGTGCTGATGTTGGAAGTTCTTTTTCATATCGTATCTTAGTTCATTTTCGGGGTAGCCAAATTAGGCTTTGATCCTCTGTATAAACACAAACAGACCCTTTGCCTACACTTTTATATGTCCTTTATATCATTGTGTAGAACTCATTAGAGGTCACCACATAGGAACTGCATTTTTTTTTTTTAATCATTAATCTACACTTACATGACGAATACTTTGTTTACTAGGCTCTCCCCTATACCAGGTCCCCCCTATATACTCCTTTACAGTCACTGTCCATCAGCGTAGTAACCTGTTGTAGAATCACTACTTGTCTTCTCTGTGTTGTACAGCCCTCCCCTTTCTCCCACCCCGCTATGGATGCTAATCTTAATACCCCCCTACTTCTCCCCCCCTTATCCCTCCCTGCCCACCCATCCTCCCCAGTCCCTTTCCCTTTGGTACCTGTTAGTCCATTCTTGAGTTCTGTGATTCTGCTGCTGTTTTGTTCCTTCAGTTTTTCCTTTGTTCTTATACTCCACAGATGAGTGAAATCATTTGGTATTTCTCTTTCTCTGCTTGGCTTGTTTCACTGAGCAAAATACCCTCCAGCTCCATCCATGTTGCTGCAAATGGTTGGATTTGCCCTTTTCTTATGGCTGAGTAGTATTCCATTGTGTATATGTACCACATCTTCTTTATCCATTCATCTATCGATGGACATTTAGGTTGCTTCCAATTCTTGGCTATTGTAAATAGTGCTGCGATAAACATAGGGGTGCACTGATCTTTCTCATACTTGATTGCTGCATTCTTAGGGTAAATTCCTAGCAGTGCAATTCCTGGGTCAAATGGTAAGTCTGTTTTGAGCATTTTGATGTACCTCCATACTGCTTTCCACAATGGTTGAACAAGTTTGCATTCCCACCAGCAGTGTAGGAGGGTTCCCCTTTCTCCACAGCCTCGCCAACATTTGTTGTTGTTTGTCTTTTGGATGGCAGCCATCCTTACTGGTGTGAGGTGATACCTCATTGTAGTTTTAATTTGCATTTCTCTGATAATTAGTGATGTGGAGCATCTTTTCATGTGTCTGTTGGCCATCTGTATTTCTTTTTTGGAGAACCGTCTGTTCAGTTCCTTTGCCCATTTTTTTAATTGTGTTATTTGTTTTTTGTTTGTTGAGGCGTGTGAGCTCTTTATATATTCTGGACGTCAAGCCTTTATTGGATGTGTCATTTTCAAAGATATTCTCCCATACTTTAGGGTTCCTTTTTGTTCTACTGATGGTGTCTTTTGCTGTACAGAAGCTTTTCAGCTTAATATAGTCCCACTTGTTCATTTTTGCTGTTGTTTTCCTTGCCCGGGGAGATATGTTCAAGAAGAGGTCACTCATGTTTATGTCTAAGAGGTTTGTGCCTATGTTTTCTTCCAAGAGTTTAATGGTTTCATGACTTACATTCAGGTCTTTGATCCATTTTGAGTTTACTTTTTTATATGGGGTTAGACAATGGTCCAGTTTCATTCTCCTACATGTAGCTGTCCAGTTTTGCCAGCACCACCTGTTGAAGAGACTGTCATTTCGCCATTGTATGTCCATGGCTCCTTTATCAAATATTAATTGACCATATATGTCTGAGTTAATGTCTGGATTGTCTAGTCTGTTCCATTGGTCTGTGGCTCTGTTCTTGTGCCAGTACCAAATTGTCTTGATTACTATGGCTTTGTAGTAGAGCTTGAAGTTGGGGAGTGAGATCCCCCCTACTTTATTCTTCTTTCTCAGGATTGCTTTGGCTATTCGGGGTCTTTGGTGGTTCCATATGAATTTTTGAATTATTTGTTCCAGTTCATTGAAAAATGTTGCTGGTAGTTTCATAGGGATTGCATCAAATCTGTATATTGCTTTGGGCAGGATGGCCATTTTGACGATATTAATTCTTCCTAGCCATGAGCATGGGATGCGTTTCCATCTGTTAGTGTCCCCTTTAATTTCTTTTAAGAGTGACTTGTAGTTTTCAGAATATAAGTCTTTCACTTCTTTGGTTAGGTTTATTCCTAGGTATTTTATTTTTTTTGATGCAATTGTGAATGGAGTTGTTTTCCTGATTTCTCTTTCTGTTGGTTCATTGTTGGTATATAGGAAAGCGACAGATTTCTGTGTGTTGATTTTGTATCCTGCAACTTTGCTGTATTCCGATATCAGTTCTAGTAGTTCTGGGGTGGAGTCTTTAGGGTTTTTTATGTACAGTATCATGTCATCTGCAAATAGTGACAGTTTGACTTCTTCTTTGCCAATCTGGATTCCTTGTATTTTTTTGTTTTGTCTGATTGCCGTGGCTAGGACCTCCAGTACTATGTTAAATAACAGTGGGGAGAGTGGGCATCCCTGTCTAGTTCCCGATCTCAGCGGAAATGCTTTCAGCTTCTCGCTATTCAATATAATGTTGGCTGTGGGTTTTTCATAGATGGCCTTTATTATGTTGAGGTACTTGCCCTCTATTCCCATTTTGCTGAGAGTTTTTATCATGAATGAATGTTGAACTTTGTCAAATGCTTTTTCAGCATCTATGGAGATGATCATGTGGTTTTTGTCTTTCTTTTTGTTGATGTGGTGGATGATATTGATGGACTTTCGAATGTTGTTCCATCCTTGCATCCCTGGGATGAATCCCACTTGGTCATGGTGTACGATGGTTTTGATGTATTTTTGAATTCGGTTTGCTAAAATTTTGTTGAGTATTTTTGCGTCTACGTTCATCAGGGATATTGGTCTGTAGTTTTCTTTTTTGGTGGGGTCTTTGCCTGGTTTTGGTATTAGGGTGATGTTAGCTTCATAGAATGAGTTTGGGAGTATCCCCTCCTCTTCTATTTCTTGGAAAACTTTAAGGAGAATAGGTATTATGTCTTCCCTGTATGTCTGATAAAATTCCGAGGTAAATCCATCTGGCCCGGGGGTTTTGTTCTTTGGTAGTTTTTTGATTACCGCTTCAATTTCGTTGCTGGTAATTGGTCTGTTTAGATTTTCTGTTTCTTTTTGGGTCAGTCTTGGAAGGTTGTATTTTTCTAGGAAGTTGTTCATTTCTCCTAGGTTTCCCAGCTTGTTCGCATATAGGTTTTCATAGTAGTCTCCAATAATTCTTTGTATTTCTGCGAGATCTGTTGTGATTTTTCCTTTCTCATTTCTGATACTGTTGATTTGTGTTGACTCTCTTTTCCTCTTAATAAGTCTGGCTAGAGGCTTATCTATTTTGTTTATTTTCTCGAAGAACCAGCTCTTGGTTTCATTGATTTTTGCTATTGTTTTAATCTTCTCAATTTTATTTATTTCTTCTCTGATCTTTATTATGTCCCTCCTTCTGCTGACCTTAGGCCTCATTTGCTCTTCTTTTTCCAATTTTGATAGTTGTGACATTAGACCGTTCATTTGGGATTGCTCTTCCTTTTTTAAATATGCTTGGAGTGCTATATACTTTCCTCTTAAGACTGCTTTTGCTGCGTCCCACAGAAGTTGGGGCTTAGTGTTGTTGTTGTCATTTGTTTCCATATATTGCTGGATCTCCATTTTGATTTGGTCATTGATCCATTGATTATTTAGGAGCGTGTTGTTTAGCCTCCATGTGTTTGTGAGCCTTTTTGCTTTCTTTGAACAGTTTATTTCTAGTTTAATGCCTTTGTGGTCTGAAAAGTTGGTTGGTAGGATTTCAATCTTTTGGAATTTACTGAGGCTCTTTTTGTGTCCTAGTATGTGGTCTATTCTGGAGAATGTTCCATGTGCACTTGAGAAGAACGTGTATCCTGTTGCTTTTGGATGTAGAGTTCTGTAGATGTCTATTAGGTCCATCTGTTCTAGTGTGTTGTTCAGTGCCTCTGTGTCCTTACTTATTTTCTGTCTGGTGGATCTGTCCTTTGGAGTGAGTGGTGTGTTGAAGTCTCCTAGAATGAATGCATTGCATTCTATTTCCTCCTTTAGTTCTGTTAATATTTGTTTCAGGTATGTTGGTGCTCCTGTATTGGGTGCATATATATTTATAATGGTTATATCCTCTTGATGGACTGAGCCCTTTATCATTATGTAATGTCCTTCTTTGTCTTTTGTTACTTTCTTTATTTTGAAGTCTGTTTTGTCTGATACCAGAATTGCAACACCTGCTTTCTTCTCTCTGTTGTTTGCTTGAAATATCTTTTTCCATCCCTTGACTTTAAGTCTGTGCGCGTCTTTGGGTTTGAGGTGAGTCTCTTGTAAGCAGCATATGGATGGATCTTGCTTTTTTATCCATTCTATTACTCTGTGTCTTTTGATTGGTGCATTCAGTCCATTTACATTTAGGGTGATTATTGAAAGGTATGAATTTATTGCCATTGCAGGCTTTAAGTTTGTGGTTACCAAAGGTTTAGGGTTAGCTTCTTTACTGTCTTACTGTCTAACTTAACTCGCTTGTTGAGCTATTATAAACACAATCTGATGATTCTTTATTTCTCTCCCTTCTTATTCCTCCTCCTCCCTTCTTCATATGTTGGGTGTTTTGTTGTGTGCTCTTTTTAGGAGTGCTCCCATCTACAGCAGTCCCTGTAGGATGCCCTGTAAAGGTGGTTTGTGGGAGGCAAATTCCCTCAACTTTTGCTTGTCTGGGAATTGTTTAATCGCTCCTTCATATTTAAATGATATTCGTGCTGGATACAGTAGTCTTGGTTCGAGGCCCTTCTGTTTCATTGCATTAAGTATATCATGCCATTCTCTTCTGGCCTGTAGGGTTTCTGTTGAGAAGTCTGATGATAGCCTGATGGGTTTTCCTTTGTAGGTAACCTTTTTTTTCTCTCTGGCTGCTTGTAATACTTTGTCCTTGTCTTTGATCTTTGCCATTTTAATTATTATGTGTCTTGGTGTTGCCCTCCTTGGATCCCTTGTCATGGGAGTTCTGTGTACCTCTGTGGTCTGAGAGGTCATTTCTTCCCCTAGTTTGGGGAAATTTTCAGCAATTATTTCTTCAAAGACATTTTCTATCCCCTTTTCTCTCTCTACTTCTTCTGGAATGCCTATGATTCTTATATTATTCCTTTTAGATTGATCACTCAGCTCTCTTAAAATTCTTTCATTCCTGGAGATCCTTTTATCTCTCTCTGCATCAGCTTCTCTGCATTCCTGTTCTCTGTTTTCTAGTCCATTAATGGTCTCTTGCATCTCGTCCATTCTGTTTTGAAGTCCTTCCAGAGCTTGTTTTATTTCTGAATTCTCCTTCCTTAGTTCTTGCATATTTCTCTGCAAGTCCATCAGCATGGTTATGACTTTTGTTTTGAATTCTTTTTCAGGTAGACTGGCTAAATCTATCTCCCCAGATTCCTTCTCAGGGGAAGATGTAGCAGATGCTGAAGCTGTCTGGGTTAGTCTTGTCTGGATCATATTTTTTTGCCTTTTCATGTTGACAGGTGCTATTGACTGTCAGCTGGGAGGGCCAAAATTTTCACTTGCTACTGGCCTTTCTTTACTGGGGCAACTGCGACCCCTAGTGGCTTGTGTTGGGTAATTGCGTGTAGAGTGGGTCTTTGTGTCTTGCCTGACCGGAAGGGAGAAATTTCCCTTTCTGTGGGCGGAATTTGTCTCAGGCTGCTTCTCTGCTTTCGCAGCGCCCGGTGGGGTAATGGATGGGGGGGCTGCTTGACTGTTTGCCTCCGTGAGGGGTCTCAGAGCTGTTGCCCAGGGGGTTAGTGCACCCGGTTTTCCCTGTAATTTCCAGCTGCTGTACTGTGACCTGGGTTGTTTCCGTCAAGCTGTTAAGTCCCTGTCCCTTTAAGACTTTCAAAAAGCCCCCGCTTTTCTTTGTCACAGGGGCATCAGCTTCGGCACCCGCTCAGAAGTCTTACTCCCTGTTCCCCCAGTATCCAGGGTCCCCTGGGCATGTACTGTGTCTGTGCTCTGGCCCGGATGGCTGGGGCTGGGTGTTCAGCAGTCCTGGGCTCCTTCTCCCTCCCGCTCTGCCTATTGTTCTCCCGCCGGGAGCTGGGGGGAGGGGCACTCGGGTCCCGCCGGGCCGGGGCTTGTATCTTACCCCTTTCACCAGTCGCTGGGTTCTCGCTGGTGTAGCTGCAGTCTGGCCGCTGTCCTGCGTCTTCTGGTCTCTCTTTTAGGGCTAGTTGTGTTTGTTGTATTTTCAAAAGTATATATGTTTTTGGGAGGAGATTCCCACTGTCCTACTCACGCTGCCATGTTGGCTCCGCCCCTCTCTTTCTCTTTTTTAACAATCATCTAATGTCACCCAACAGCTTAAGATTTTGGAATAAAAAGCCAGAAAAATAGCCTACTTGTGCTTTCTGTCCTGCCACATATTTTCTCTAAGGTAATGAGAATCATTGAATTTGCAGAAATGTAAGAGAAGGTTTATGGAGGAATAAAAACAAAAACCATAAATACATATACCAAATTAGTATCAACTACAGGAACAATCCAGAAACTATGTATTTTCTGTTCCAACACATAAAGATATCACTCATATCTACTCCACAGTCCTCTTCTTTTACCACTTTAGATACATCAATTTATGATGTTATTTTCTATCCTTCTACTTCCTAATTTATATTCTGGTACATTCCCATGAATCAATGTCCAATTTTAAGTGAGGTCCTTCCCCTGAACATAGCCCTCCTGATAAGAAATGACAGCTGAACATTACAGAGGGCTAGATGCCACATTTGTGTATGATTGTTCTGTCATAATGACACAAAATTTTATCTTGTTTATCATCACTGAAACCAAATAATTTCTTTTCATATTAACAAATGCTAAGACCTATATTGAATAATCTATACATGTAATGTTGCATGTGCATTTTTTAAAATTCAAGCCCAATACTTTCCATTTACCTCTATTGAATTAACTGACATTTAGTAATTCATTTTAACATCTTAGTATTCATATTGTTGAAAGTAGTGAGAATTCTAGGTTATCATACCTTGTGTGTTTTTCATGCAACAAAAATTCACCAATTTGGACTGTACTATTCCTCAAAGGATTTTTCATTAATCTATCAGAAAAGAAACTATCAAAAATAGTTGTGAAAATCCATGGATTTGACTTAGTTCATTAGTTGAATAGACACATATTTTAAATATACGTTATTATTTATGTTTTCATCTTAACGAATTTATGCTAATCTTCCATTACTTCCTTTCCTAAGGACCCATAGAAATAATGATCAGATTCTAGAATACTGTAGAATAAATGGTAAGGGTTATTAGCCTATAATTTTGAAATTTATCTTTATATAAATAAGATGATTTATGTCAGTCTCAAGACTTAATGACCTCTTGCATTATCCATGAATGACTATTTTTATATATGCAGTGTATAATACTTTCCTAATATATAACAATTACTCAAATTTTTTCAGATGGAAGGAGAGAGAAAGAAGGAAATTATTTTCAAATAAATGAGTTGAAAGGAATCCTTCAAATAATGTGTTCTTTCTTCTTTCTGGGGTCAAAAAAATATAATCAGCAGAATACTTGAAAGATAGTCATATAACCTCTGCTTAAAACTAAATAACGAAGAATATCTATATCATTTCCAAAGAACTTGGAATGTTTCTAAATAAAAGAACAATGTAACATTTTACTCCTCACTGATTTAGTTATATAAATGCCACTTTTCTATCACTAGCATTTATGTTTTCCTCATTTAAATGCACTTAAGACAGTTAAAAAGTGTCTAACTTTTTCAATCAATGGTTTCAATTTTATGAGTATTGAAATGTGCAATTACAAAGGCACATAGACATACAGCCTGGAACTTCTTAGACCAGAAACTTCTTAGACCTGGAACTTCTTAGACGATACATATTTATAAAATAAATGAATGCAGAGTCTACAAATGGCTATTTCAGAAAATCAGCACTGTATAGTCAAGCAAGTCACTTAATATTTTAATAATCCTGCTATTTTGCTGAAAAAGGAATATAAAAATAAATGTCATATAATTTTTCTGGTCTAAGTAAAAAGTTATTTTTCAGTATTTTTGTTATATTACCATTCTATATATTTCCTTTTTGATAGCCAAACTTCTTGAACAAATTGCCTAAATTTGTCATCCTTTATATGTCAATCTATTGAAATCTATAATTTTCTTCAAAATGATTTTGTTCAGTTTCTTTGTAAGCTGCTTATCTTTTAAATTCTGATATCCCATAGATTCTGATTTTAGTCCCATTCTTGCTTCATTTAAAAAAAGTAACTAAAAATAAAAATAAAATGTATCTTCTATAACCTCTGGCACACACTACCTCAAAGACACCTGAGTGGGGAAGTGAGTAGGTGAGGGGGTTTGAGATCAAGACAGGATGTATGTCAAAGTCTTTAGGACTGTCAGCCCTAGCCTACAGCTACATCTGGGTCCACATTCTGGTTAAGTGTCTTCTTATTGTCCAATTTTAATTTCTGGAATAGAGGTATTGATTTTTCAATACTTTTCTTTCCTCTGGAAATGTTGCTAGGTTCCTACATTGATACTTAATAATTTGCTTTCTGAAAAATTGGAAGACCTAAGAAATTTTCATTAGGCTAAAATAGTTATGTCAGATGAAGCAAGAATAGGGTTCAGGAAGATGCAGCATGCTCCTAAGAGATAGGAGCTTGTAAGAAAGCCATTTGATAGGACTAAGTACATTGCATTTAGGAAACAGAAAGAAAACAGCAATGACAGCATGTAGAATAAGAAGCATGCAGAAGAAATCAAGAGAAATACAGAAAAACAGGTTTGAAGGGAATTTTAAGTATTATTTTTAAAGTTAGTGTATTAGTTTGGTTCTCCAGAGAAAATAATCAAATTATAGATAAGACATAGATGTTGATAATGATATATTACTACATAAAATAGAGTGATATGAAGGAATTGGCTCAACATGGTGGTAGGGACTGACAAGTCTGAATTCTGCAGGGCAAGCTGGTAGGCTGGATCCAGGATAGAGCTGATGTTTCAGTCTTGAGGCAATCTAGACACAGAATTCCTTTTTCCTTCAAAGGATCTCATTTTTTTCTTAATCAGCATTCAACTGTTTGGATGAGGCCCACCCATACTATGTAGTTAATCTCTTTATTCAGAGTCTAATTATTTAAATTAAATGTTAATCACATTTTTAAAACACCTTCACAGCAATATCTAGATTGGTGTTTGACCGATCATCTGGGTACCAGAGTCTAGTAATAGGAGTTGTTGGTCTATTCGCCCATATAAAGACAACATCACAATTAGTAATGGAGAACAGGGGCTATAACATGATAATATAGGTCTGCAATCTCAAATCTAAATCTTTGGGCTGTATATGTTTAAGAACTCTGAGGAGGTGGTGATCTAGAGAGATAAGTTGCATGGAAATGCATAAATATTCAAACTAAATGCGGTAAATAAATTGCATTATGTCAGTTAAGATAAAGTTTCATTTCTAATGGGTTTTGGCAATAGATTTATAAAAGATGTACCAGATCAAGACCATAAAAAATAGCTACAATATTAGGTCAACTTTTTGTTCCCCTTTCTCTTTTCCCTTTAAATTGTGTTTCTTCTCTGCTCTGTCCCATATTATGAACCACAAATATTAAATTTTACATAGTCACTTCCCTACTCCTTTGAACTCTTGACACCAACTGACATTTGGCAACTAGGTCTCTTCTAACTACTGCCAACATATGTATTGCTTAGTCCAGTGGAGTTCTGGTTTACATGTGTGCACTCTTTTGCCCTCAATCCATTATACTGCAATTAACCAAAGTATTTTTCCCAAGTAATGCCATTTTTTTCTAAGTGGATTTCTAGTTCTATTGATATATTAATTCAGTTTCCTCCATTTTATAGAGTAGCTGGTAGTGTAGTCAGAAATTAGATGTATATTTCTAATGTGGAACATGAAGGACCTAATTAAAATTTAAGGTGCTGCAGTTAAAAGGGATAGAAATAATTTTCCTTTTCAAAGTATTGAGGACAACCTGGGATTTGCCCCAGTGGAATGCCCCAAAGCTCTGTTTTAAACACAATCCCATTTAAACATAACTCCAACAGATTCTTTCATAATCTTGGTGAACTTAACCTCCTCTACCAGAGCTGCTTTTGTTGACCAAAAAAATAGTGTTTCTTCAGATACAACAAAATATCTGTACTAATAGTCTAACAGTAAAGGGGTACAGGAGTTGTAGGTCTATTCATCTATTAGCAATAAAAGGAAATATGTCTTAGTATATCAATTTGGAATTCTGAATGCAATTTTCAAATTTTTCAGCAAATAGCTTTCAGTATCTATTTATATGCTAGATCCTATTCTAGGCAAAGGGCTACTCTACTGTTTATGTACCACTTATGTTATAGTAGGGAGAAACAGACAATGAATTCTATACACAGTGAATATGTAAACTGCAAGAAGGTAATAAATGCAATACAAATTTAAAAAAGAGAGTAGAATATGTTATTCAGGGTACCAGCATAAATAAATGGCACACTCAGAAATATGATTAAGGAGAAATTAACAAATAGGCTATCATAAAAGAGTGGACATGGTTATGGAAGCATATAAGGACTAGCAAAACTGGAATGCCTTGACCACATCCTGAAGTGGCAAGGGAAGAGAGCCATAAAGCAGTGCATGGTGGGTGCTCTTCCCATGGGAATTTGCTTGCCCCACAGCTACTGTACTATTAAATAAAGAAATGTGCCATGGCCAAACTAGGATTTAGGAAGAAAGGAACCATGAGGTAGGTGGAATAAAAAGATCTCAGAAAAGAAAAAGGGAAAACATTTGAGGGAAGTGTGAGGAGAATTAGGGAGAATTTAGTTACAAAACAGTCATTTGAACAGGGAGTTTCAATAATAATTAATAGAAATAACCATTCATAAATTTGTGTGTATCACTTTTTAGCTTTATTTTTCCTGCATTTTCCAATACACATTTTGGAATCTATACTTATTACCTATGTAAAATTAGATTGCTCTTATCAAAAAGTTTAAGATTTTGGCAAATAGATAATAGACACTTCAGGGCTAAGTGTTATGATTTCTATTTAGACCATTTTTATTTACTTTGAATATGAAAATGGCCTGGTATACCCTAAGTGAATGACTTATCTGTTTTATATTATTGGTAGATGTGAGCAGTGCCATATCCTTTCTAAACATTGATTACACAAATGTATTCTAGTTAATATGCTTAAGATAAACAATGATTTGGTCGTATAGCAATATTCATGGAATTTATTTAAATATATAACTTAAACATAATCTCAATTACATAGGACAAAACTATGGCATATGAACAGTCATGGATTATTTCCAAAAGGAAAAGAAAGAAGGATTCTGCATTTTTAAAAATAAGTTCAGAAATAAGAGGAAACATTTCATCTTGGAAAGAACATAAGGTTTAAATTTAGAAATATTTGTGTTGAAATCTGATATCAAGTATTAGCAGTGCAACTTTCAACCTGTTATTGATACGTATTAAAAATCAAACTGACATCTCTTTAAATATTCTTGGAGAGAGACACAGCCTTAATCAAGGTGTTTCATTTTTTCCAGCCTCTCTGATGAAAATATGTTTAATTGTTCACATGTATTCAGGGAATTGCTTTCAATAGGCCCCAAAGTATTTTATTGATTGAAAAGAATGTATCATTGTGAGGTACATGGCTTCATCATGCGATTATTTATTGATAAATATTTAATAATTTGATTATTTTATTTACAATGATGAATATTTAATACCTGTTTTATTTACCTAATATTGATTTACATAAATTAATTATATTTTTCTTATCTAAAACCAAGAAACTGTCTTTTTTTTTTTTGCCTATTTATTTTTTTCTTAAGGTATTGAAATATACTCTTAGGAAGTTTTCACATGAAAACAATGTGCTTACTACATTCACCCATACTACCTAGTTCCCTCCCATACCCCATTGCAGTCACTGTCCATCAGTGCAGCAAGATACCACAGATCCACTATTTGTCTTCTCCCCTGTGATCCCCCACACCATGTGTGAAAATCATAATGCCCCTCAATCCCCTTCTCCCTCCCTCCCTCCCTTCCTCCCTCCCTCCCTCCCCAACTGCTCTTTCCCTCCCCTCCCTTTTAGTAACCACGAGTCCCTTCTTGGAGTCTGTGAGTCTGCAGGTATTTTCTTCAGTTTTACTTCATTGTTATACTCCACAAATGATAGAAATCATTTGGTACTTGTCTTTCTCCACCTGGCTTATTTCACTGACCATAATATCCTCAAGCTCCATCAATCTTGTTACAATGGTAAGATTTAGGGGAGACAAGACTAAAGATGGCAGCATGAGAAGTGAGACAGAGGCTTTCTCCTAACTGCATATAATATGAAAATATAATTAATACAACTAATCCTGAAAGAGCAAGAGGAAAGAGGACTGTACCAAACTGCATACACCTGGAGAAAAGAATAAACCTCACAGAACAGGGTAATGTACCAAAGCGGTGGCCTGGTGGGACCCAAACCCTTCCCCCACCCCAGCTCACAGATGGGAGGAAGAGAAATGGAGCAGGGAGGGAGTGGAGGCCTGGGAATGCTGAATACCTAACTCCAGAGATCTGCTCTGGGAGCACAAATGTATATTTCATGGTGCTTTCATGATACTCTTGATATTAGGGGGTTGGAAAACTAAGACAGGCAGAATACCTGGAGAGACTGAGATTCCAGCTGCTTGTGGAAAACAGGGAACCATATATGGCTGCTCTGGGACAAGGGAAAGGCAGGCAGTCTGAGAGACTTACTAACAGGAACAGGGCTGCTAAACAGGCAAGGATTGCACAGAGCTTACTGCTCAGGAGAAAGGACAGGTGGACAAAATTGTCCAAGTGTACTCTACTCAGCACGTTGGGAACTTTCATGATCTACAGGTGCTCCAGCTCTGTGGCTGGCTACACAGCTCAAAGGACCCTCTCCATGATATACAGCCTACTGCACCTTTCTCCTGGCCAGCCCCACCTGGCTCACAAACCAGAAAACCCTACCCTGGTGTTAGGCCAGCCAGAGGGAAGCCCCATCTACAGCAACTACAAATGCAAAGCATAGAGAATTATACCTGTGTGATTGGCCCACTGATTCAGGCAGTGGAGACAGGCATAGCAGCCAAGAAGCAGGAAACAGCTCTGTCCTCCCCGAAAGCACCAATACCACTCCCCTGCAACCCCCGACATTGCTTCAGGGGCTGAGCAGCTCCAGAGAGTAGAGCTTTGGGGCACTAGAGGGCACCATATACAAATATGGAACACCAAAGGAACCTGGTTCAAAGTAAAATTATGAATAAAATAGATAAGAAAGATTCAAATGAAATAGACCTCATGAATCATCCTGAAAGGGATTTCAAAATAAAAATCATTAACATGCTCATGGAAGCACAGAAAAATATTCAATAACTAAGGAATGAATTCCAGTCAAAGATACAATCATTATGGAACACAGTATCAGAAATGAAACATAAAATGAAAAGTTTTAAAAAACAGATTAGAAATGGTGGAGTAGATGATAAATGAAATAGAAATTAGAGAATAGCAATACAAAGAAACTGAGGCACAGAGAGAAAGAAAGATCTCTAAAAATGAAAAACTATTGAGAGAACTGTATGACCAATCCAAACAGAACAGTATTAATATTATAGGGGTACCAGAAGAAGACGAGAGAGAAAAAGGGATATGAAGTGTCTTTGAGGAGTTAATTGCTGAAAACTTCCCTAATCTTGGGAAGGAGACAGTCTCTCAGGCCATGGAGGTGCACAGATCTCCCAAGACAAGAGACCCAAGGAAGACAACACCAAGACATATAATAATTAAAATGGCAAAGATCAATGATAAGGACAGACTATTAAAAGCAGCCAGAAAGAGAAAAAAGATCGCATACAAAGGAAAGCCCATCAGGCTATCAGCAGACTACTCAGCAGAAAAACTACAGGCCAGAAGGGAGTGGCATGATGTATTTAATGTCATGAAGCAGAAGGACCTGGAACCAAGATTACTTTATCTGGCAAGATAATCATTTACATTTGAAGGAGGGATTAAACAATTTCCAGATAAGAAAAAGCTGAGAGAATTTACCTCCTACAAACCTTCTCTACAGTGTACTTTGGAGGGACTGATATAGATGGAAGTGTTCCTAAGGTTTAATAGCTGTCACCAGAGGTAGTAAAGCCAGTAAATTAAGTAGAACAGTTAATAACCAAGCAAATGCAAAATCAAATCAACTATCCCCAAAGTCAATCAAGGGATAGAAAAAGAGTACAAAATACGATACCTAATATATAAAGAATGGAGTAGGAAGAAAAAGGAGGAGAAAGAAAAGAACATTTAGATTGTGTTTGTAATAGCATATTAAGTGAGTTAAGTTAGACTCTTAGAGAGTAAGGAAGTTAACCTTGAACCTTTGGTAACCTTGAATCTTAAGCCTACAATGGCAATAAGCACATACCTATCGATAATCACCCTAAATATAAATGGTCTGAATGCACCAATCAAAAGACATAGGGTCAGGGAATGGATAAAAAAACAAGACCCATCTATATGCTGCTTACAAGAGACTCACTTCAAAACCAGAGACATACACATACTAAAAGTGAAGGTATGGAAAAAGATACTTCATGCAACAAATAGGCAGAAAAAAAGCAGGAGTTGCAGTACTTGTATCAGACAAAATAGACTTCAAAACAAAGAGAGCCACAAGAGACAAAGAAGGATATTACATAATGATAATGGAGTCAATCCAATAAGAAGATATAACTATTATAAATATCTTTGCACTGAACATAGGAGCACCTACATATGCGAAACAAATATTAACAGAATTAAAAGAGGAAATAGAATGCAATGCATTCATTCTAGGAGACTTCAACACTTCATTCACTCCAAAGGACAAATCAACCAGACATAAAATAAGTAAGGCACAGAGGCACTGAACAACACATTAGAACAGATGGACTTAACAGATATTTACACAACTCTCCACCCAAAAGCAGCAGAATACACATTCTTCTCAAGTGCACATGGAACATTTTCTAGAATAGATCATATACTAGGCAACAAAAAGAGCCTCGGCAAATTCAAAAAGATTGAAATTGTACCAACCAGCTTCTCATACCACATATGTATGAAACTAGAAATAAATTATGCAAAGAAAATGAAAAATCCCACAAACACATGGCATCTTCACCACATGCTCCTAAATAACCAATGGATCAATGACCAAACAAAAACAGAGATCAAGTAATATATGGAGACAAATGACAACAATAATTGAACACCACAAATTCTATGGGACACAGCCAAGGCTGTGCTAAGAGGAAAGTATACTGCAGTACAGGCCTACCTCAGGAATGAAGAACAGTCCCATATTAACAGTCTAAATTAACAATTACCAAAACTAGTAAAAGAAGAAAAAATGAGGCCCAAAGTCAGTAGAAGGAGGGACATAGTAAAGATTAGAGCAAAATAAATAAAATCGAGAAGAATAAAACAATAGAAAGAATCAATGAAATCAAAGTTGGTTTCCACAATGGTTTAACTAGGTTACATTCCCAGCAGCAGTGTAGGAGGGTTCCCCTTTCTCTGCATCCACTCTACCATTTGTTGTTATTAGTCTTTTTGATGTTGACCATCCTAACTGGTGTGTGATGATATCTCATTGTGGTTTTAATTTGCATTTTTCTGATGAATAGTGATGTGCACCATCTTTTCATGTGCCTGTTGGCCATCTGAATTTCTTCTTTGGAGAAGTGTCTGTTCATATTCTCTGCCCATTTTTTAATAGGGTTATTTGATTTTTGATGGTTGAGGCATGAGTGTTCTTTATATATTTTGGATGTTAACTCCTTGTCAGATATGTCATTCACAAATATATTCTCTCATATGGTAGGATGCCTTTTTGTTCTGCTGATGGTGTCCTTTGCTGTACAGAAGCTTTTTAGCTTGATGTAGTCTCATGTGTTCATTGTTGCTTTTGCTTCCCTTGCACAAGGAGATGCATTCAGGAAAAAGTTGCTCATGTTTATATTCAAGAGATTTTTCCCTGTGTTTTCTTCTAAGAGTTTTATGGTTTCATGACTTACATTCAGGGTTTCATCCTTTTCAATTTAACTTTTGTGTATGGGGTTAGACAATAATCCAGTTTCATTCTCTTGCATGTAGCTTTCCAGTTTTGGCAACACCAGTTGTTGAAGAAGCTGTCATTTCCCCATTGTATGTCCATGGCTCCTTTCTTGTATATTAATTGACTATATATGCTTGGGTTTATATCTGGGCTCTCTAGTCTGTTCCATTGGTCTATGGTGCTGTCCTTGTGCCAGTACAAAATTGTCTTGATTATTGTGGCTTTGTACTAGAGCTTGAAGTCGGGGAGCATAATCCTCCATCTTTATTCTTCTTTCTCAGGGTTCTTTGGCTATTTGGGGTCTTTTTGAATTTCCATATGAATTTAGACCTATTTGCTTTAGTTCATTGAAGAACACTGTTAGTATTTTGATATGGATTGCATTGAATTTGTAGATTGTTTTAGGCAGGATGGCCACATTGACAATATTAATTCTTCCTTTCCATGAACACGGGATGTTTTTCCATTTATTTGTATCTTCTTTAATTTCTCTCATAAGTATTTTGAAGTTTTCAGAGTATAGGTGTTTGACTTCCTTTGTTAGGTTTATTCCTAGGTGTTTTATTCTTTTTGATGCAATTGTGAATGGAATTGTTTTCTTGATTCCTATTCTGCTAGTTCATCATTAGTGTATAGAAATGCAACAGATTTCTGTGTATTAATTTTGTATCCTGCAACTTTGCTGAATTCAGATATTAGATCTAGTAGTTTTGGAGTGGAGTCTTTAGGTTTTTTTATGTATGATATGTCATCTGCAAACAATGACAGTTTAACTTATTCCTTGCCAATATGGATGCATTTTATTTCTTTGTGTTTTCTGATTGCCGTGGCTAGCACCTCCAGAACGATATTGGATAAAAGTGGACAGAGTGGGCATCCTTGTTGTAGATCTTGAAGGAAAGGTTTTCAGCTTCTCGCTGTTAAGTACAATGTTGGCTGTGGGTTTGTCGTATGTGACCATTTTTATGTTGAGGTACTTGCCCTCTATACCCATTTTGTTGAGAGTTTTTATCATGAATGGGTGTTGAATTTTGTTTAATGCTTTTTCGGCATCTTTGGAGATGATCATGTGGTTTTTGCCCTTCTTTTTGTTGATGTGGTGGATAATGTTAATGGATTTTTTAATGTACCATCCTTGCTTCTCTGGAATAAATCCTAACTTCACTGTTAGGAAGTCTCTCAGACTGCCTGCCTTTCTTTTGTTCCAGAGCAGCTGTTCCACAGGCAGCTGGAATCTCAGTCTCTCCAGGTATTCCACCTGTCTTAGCTTTCAACCCTACTAATTACTAGAGCACCATGCAATATAGGTTCGTGCCTCCAGAGCAGATCTCCATAGGTGTTCAGCAGCTACACACCTCTTCTCCCTCCCTGCTCCATTTCTCTTCCACCCGCTGGTGATTTGGGGTGGGGGAGGGGCTCGGGTCCCACTGAATCACGGCTTTGACACTTTTCCCTGTTCCATGAGGTCTGTTTTTTTTCTCCAGGTGTTTGCAGTGTGGAGCAGCCTTCTTTCCTGTTGCTCTTTCAGGATTAGTTGTATTAATTATATTTTCATATTATATGTGGTTTTGGGAGGAGGCCTCTGTCTCACCTCTCATGCCACCATCTTTAATCCCAAGACCTCAGAAATTATCTTTGTATTTCAAAAGCAGCTTATTTAAATCCATCAAACCTATTTAAGTTTGTCAAGAATGAAACCATTTTACTGATATGAAAACAATGCTTTCAAATATGAAACCATTCCCTCCAATGTTACACAACTGTGTACTATCAATGAATTTTTAAAATTCAATTCTGCCTTACTTAGAAGATGGAACTCTTGAAATTCACTATGATGTCTCCTTGGAGATGCCCAACTGGATTTCACTAGATAAAGAACACATAGCATGACTAAATATCATTTTTTATATTCTATATTTATTGAATAAATTTGATCTATAACATTGTATAAGTTTAAGGTATATAGCATGTTATTTCCACATATTTATATATTGTGATATGATTGCTAATGTGGCAATATTTGTCACATTACATTATTATAGTATAATATTATTTTACATTATAGTATGCATTGGTTTCTATGGCTTTTAATACTCATTGTAGGTTTTGTACCCTTAAATACTATCTCTCTTACTCCTCCCAACCCCTGGTAACCACCATTTTTATCTTGCTCAGTATAATGTGTTAAAGGTCCATCCATATGGTCATAAATGGGAAAATATCTTCCTTTCTCATGGCTGAATAATATTCCATTATGTATGTATCACATCCTATTTTATCCATTGATCCATTGATGGACATTTGGGTTCTTTCCACAGCTTGGCTATTATGACTAATACTGTGATAAATATGAAAGTACATACATCTTGTCAAAACCCTGTTTTCATTTCCTTTGGGTTCATACCAAAAGTGGAATTAATGAATTGTGTGATAAGTTTTTAAAAAGAAATTTTGAGGAAGCTCCATATTATTTTCTGTGGTGATTGGACTGATTTACATTCCCATCTATAATGTACAGGAGTTCTTTTTTCTCCATATCCTTGTCAACACTTGTTATTTCTTGTCTTTTGAATAGTGGCCATTCTAACAGGTGTGAGGTATCATTTCATGTGGTTTTGATCTGTATTTCCTTGATGATTAGTAATGTTGGGCATCTTTTCATGTGTGTGTTGGCCATTTTGACATCCTCTTTGAAGAAACATCTATTTAATTCTGCCAATTTTTTAATTAGATTTTTTGTTTTGTTATTGAATTGACTGAGTTCTTCACATACTTTAGATATTAACCCATTATTCAATATATGGTTTGCAAAAATTTGCTCCCATTCTGGAGGTTGTCTCTTTTTTTGTTAATTTTTTCCTTTTCTGTGCAAAGGCTTTTGAATTTGACGTAGTCTCATTTGTTGACTTTTTCTTTTGTTGTTTGTTCTTTTGGTTTCATGCCTAAAAAATTATTATCAAGACAAATATCAGTGAACTTCTTTCCTGTGTTTTCATCTAGAAGTTTTATAGTATCAGGTCTTATGTTTAAGTATTTGATCTATTTCAAGTTAATTTTTATGAGTGGTGTGAGATACAGGCCCAATTTTATTGTTTATGTGTTTCTCCAGTTTTCCCAGCACTACTGTTGAAGAGACTATCCTTTCCTCATTGTTAATCTTGGCTTCCTTATCAAAATGTTAACTACATATTCCAGTGTTTAGATCAGGACCTTTATTTTGTTCCATTGGTGGATATGCCTGTTTTAATTCCAATGCCATACTGGTTTCATTATTCTGACTTTATAGTGTAGTTTACAATCCAGAAGCATGATACCTCCAGCTTTGTTTTTGTATTTTTTCTTTCTTCCGATTGCTTGGGCTATTCAAAGTCTTTCTTCACTCCATGCAAATTGTATAATTGTTTCTTCTACTTCTGTGAAAAATGCATTGGTATTTTTATAGGTACTGCATTGAATCTGCAGATGGCTTTGGGTAGCATGGCCATTTTAATAATTTAATTCTTCTGATCTATGAATGTGAATATCTTTTCATTTATTCATCTCTTCAATTTCACTCAGCAAAGTTTTATAGTTTTCATTGTACAGATCTTTCACTTCCTTGGATAAATTTATTCCTGCATACTTTATTGTTTTTAATGCTAATGTGAATGTAATTTTTGTTAGATGCTACATAAGTAGTGTAAAGGAATGCATTTAATTTCTGTATGTTGATTTTGTATCCTGCTACTTTTCTGAAATATTTCATTAATTCCAACAGTTGTTGACTGACTCTTTAAGGTTGTCTGTATAAATAATCATACCATCAGCAAATGATGACAACTTTATTTTTCTTTTCCAATTTGAATGCATTTTATTTCTTTGTCTTGTGTAATTGTCTAGCTCAGACTTCTAGTACTACATTGAATAGGAACGGTAAGAGAGTAGGTGTCCTTATCTTGTTTCTGATTTTAGGGGAAACACTTTCATTTTATCTCCATTAGTATAATGTTAGCTGTGGGTTTGTCATATTGGGCCTTAATTATGTTGAGATATATTCCTTCTATAACCAGTCTATTTGTGATTTGTTTCATGAAAGGATGTTGTGTTTGTCAGATGCTTTTTATGCATTTATTGAGATGATTATATGATTTTTATCTTTCATTTTATTGATGTGATATATTATATTTGTTGATTTGCATGTGTCAAATAATCCTTGTATCCCAGGGGTAGATTGCAGTTGGTCACAGTGTATAATCCTTTTAGTATGTTCTTGAATTTGGCTTGCTAATATTTTGTTGAGAAGTTTGCATCTGTGTTCATCAGGTACATTGATCTCTAGTTTTCTTTTCTTGTGACACCCTTATCTAGTTTTGGTATCAAGACAATACTGGCTTTGTAGAATGAGTTTGAAAGTATTCCCTCTTCCTCAATATTTTGGAGGAGTTTGAGGAGGATTGGTGTTAATTTAAATATCATGTTGAATTCACTAGTGAAGCTGTCTGGCACTAGAGTTTTCTTTGTTGGGAGGTTTTTGATTACTGACTCAATCTCTTGACTTGTTATTAGCCTGTTCAAATTTTCCATTTCATCCTGATTCAGTCTTGGTGAGTTTTGTGTTTCGGCATTTGTGTAGCCATTTTTTCTGTTATGTAATTTGTTGGCATAGCATTTTTCATAAAAGTATCTTATTCTTAGTCTCTTGTAAAATTCTCTGTATTTCTTAGTACCAGTTGTAATGTCTCTTTCATTTCTAATTTTATTTATTTGAGTCTTCTCTCTTTTTTTCTTAGTCTAGATAAAGGTTTATCAATTATGTTTAAATTTTCAAAGAACCAGCTCTTAGTTTTATTGATCCCTTCTATTGTTTTCCTGGTTTCTATTTCTTTTATCTCTGCTTTGATCCTTATTTATTTCCTTCTAACTTAGGGCTTAATTTGTTCTTTTTATAGTTCCTTGAGGTATAAAGTTAGGTTGTTTATTTGAGAGCTTTCTAACTTTGTAATATATGTGTTTATTGGAAGAAACTTTTCCCTCAGACTGGTTTTGCTGCATCCCACATTTGATATGTTGCTTTCATTTTAATTTGTTTTGAGATAATTATTTATTTTCCTTTTGATTTTGTCTTTGACTCAATAGTCATTTAAGAGTATGTTGTTTAGTTTCCACATATTTCTAGATCTCACTTACCTCTTGTTGATTTTTAGTTTCATAACATTGTGACCAGCGAAGATAGTTGGTATGATTTCAATCTTTTAAATTTACTAAGGTTCATTTTGTGGCCTATCATATGATCTATCCTGCAGAATATTCCTTGTATTCTTGAGAAGAATGTGTGTGCTGTTGGGTGGAATGTTCTGTATGTCTATTAAGTCAATTTTTTCTAGTGTGGTTCATGTTGATTTTCTATCTGGATGATCTATCCATTGCTTTTAGAGGGTATTGAAGTCCTCTATAATTAATATATTGTCTATTTCTCCTTTAAGATCTGGTATTAATTGCTTAATATAGCTCAGTGCTTGGGTGTTGGGAACATATATTTATAATTTTATGTCTTCTTGCTGTTTTTACCTCTTTATCATTACATAATGAACTTCTTTGCCTCTTGCTACTAGTTTTGAATTTAAGTCTATTTTGTTTGATGTAAGTAGGCAAAGAATGGCTATGTCCACCTTCTTTTCATTTCCATTTGCTTGGAATGTCATTTTCTATCCAGTCACTTTAAGTCTATATGTGTCTTTAAAGTGGAAATGCATCTCCTATAGGAAGCCATGTAGTGAGATCTTGTTTTTTGTTTTGTTTTGTTTTTTTAGCTATGCAGTCA
Source organism: Manis pentadactyla (assembly GCF_030020395.1). NCBI lineage: Eukaryota > Metazoa > Chordata > Mammalia > Pholidota > Manidae > Manis > Manis pentadactyla. Next base: position 51,418,660 of record NC_080024.1, read on the forward strand.
CTCTGTGCCTTTTGATTGGTGATTTCAATTTACACTTAGGGTATAAATTTACATTTAGGGTGATCTAATTCGGGAGGGGAAATATTTTCCCAGCCTGGGGCAAAATACCTTCGAAACCAAAATTAGTCAATGGGAGAAACCCCTTTATTGCCTATAAGCAGTCATCCACTTCTGCTCACTTGGGTCTCTCGTGACCTGGCTGCAAAAAGGGACCCCACCTATTGATATGGAGATGCACTAAAACCAGGCAAAAGATTCTGGAAATATTGCAATTTTACCCACAGGTGATTATTGATATGTAAAGATTTACTACTTCCAGGTTATCTTTTGCCTTCTGGTTATTTTGTCTCTCCATTGTCTCTTTTTCTCTCTGGTTTTGTCTATCTTTGTAAGTTTGTGGTTTTCTGTGGTGATTTGCACAGTCTCCTCTTCTTTTTACATTTTGTGTCTCTGGTCTGTATTTTTTTTTTTTTGATGATTACTATGAACTTTACATAAACTTCCCATACATAAAATAGTCCTTTTAATGCTGATAGCAATTTTTTTCCCATATAAAGTTTCCTTCCTTTTACTTTTTTTATGTCACCAATGATCTCTTTTTATGCTGTGATTTCATTACCAAGTTGTAGTAGCTTTAGTTATTTTTAATGTTCTTTTCTTTTAACTTTTATGCTATAGTTGTGTTTTACATACTATTCTAAAAAATAAGTTACAGTGTAATTCTGTTTATCACCTTAATTGGAGTTTTATGTATGTTTGTCTTTTCATTTCAGCTTGAAGAACTCCTTTCAACATTTCTTCTAAGGCAGGTCTAGTGGTGGTGAACTCCTTTAGCTTTGTTTGTTTGTTTGAAGGATAACTTTCCCAGAGAGAATATTCTTGGCTGGTAGTTTTTAATCTTTCAGTATTTGGATATGTCTTTCTACTCTGTCCTGGCTTGTAGAGTTTCTTCTGAAAAATCTGCTCATATTCTTGGGTGGGGATTGAGGGGAGGATACTTTGTAAGTTATTGTCTTTTATGCCTTGGCTCTTTAAAATTCTTTCTTTATCAATGAATTTATAGTAATTTCATTATGTCTTGGAGGAGATTTTCTTACACTGAGATGATAGGTTGTTCTGTTAGCTTTGTGACTTGTATATCCAGTTTCTTGCCCATGTTTGGAGAGTTCTCAGCTATTATTTCTTTAAATATGCTCTCTTCTTTCTTCCTCACTTCTCCTTCTGGGGTACCTGTTATTCTTATGTCAGCTTTTCTAATGGAGTCAGTAAGCCAGGTCTCATTAAGTTTCTTCACTTTTTAAAAATCTTACTTCTCTCTCCTCTTCCACCTGAATCACTTCTGTATTTCTATCCTAAAACTTGTTAATTCTCTCTTCTATATTATCTTCAATATTTCTAGTGCATTCCTCAACTCATTTATTCATTTCTTCAGCTCTAGAATTTCTGTTTGGCTCTTTTGTTAGAATTTCAATCTCTTTAGTAAAGTATACATTCTGTTCATTAATTTTATTCCTGAGATCCTTGTATTGCCTTTTTGAGTGTTCTTACAGCTTGTTGAATTCGTTCATAACACTATTTTAAATTCTTTATCACTTAGCTTGCAATATTCTATGTCTTTGGGTTTGGTTGCTGGGAAATTGTACTTTTGTGTTATCATGTTACCATGATTTTCATGCAGTTTAATGAAAAGTGTCTCTGTAGCCACAATTGAAGTAGCAGAGATCTTCCTTACTTAGGCAAGGCTTTGTTTTGATTCTAACAGTTCAACAGGTTGGTAGTTAGGAGACTTCCTTTGGTTTTCCAGAAGGTGGTGCTACAGCACAAGTTTTTTTTTTCTCTTATGAGAGCTGATCCACCAGTAACGTTGGGAGCAGGGGCATAAAAACAAAATAAAATGGTGTTTGTAGAGTGGTGTAGGACATATATACTTAGCACGTGGGGCTTTGGATATATCCATGGCCTGGTAGGGGTATCGTCAAGTAGGGGGCTCCCGGAGATCTGTGGGCAGACCTCTTGTCCTTCCGGGCAGGCAGCAGGAGACACTTTTCTTCAGTTATGTTTCTCTGCCTACTTCCCTTTCCTTTCCCTCCCCCAGTCCCTGTGGTCCCCAACATTTATACCCTAAGTGAAAATTGAAATCACCAATCAAAAGGCACAGAGTGACTGCATAGCTAAAAAAAACAAAACAAAACAAAAAACAAGATCTCACTACATGGCTTCCTATAGGAGATGCATTTCCACTTTAAAGACACATATACACTTAAAGTGACTGGATGGAAAATGACATGACTGGATAGAAAATGACATAGAGAATGAGAGAGAGTAAAAGGTATTTAATAAGAGAGAAAATGGTCCCTTCAGCTGCAGACCACATGGCTGGGCAGAATCCCACTTGCTGCCTTCACGCTCCACCTTTTCTTCCAGAAAGGCTGCCTCGCTGCCAGACTGCTGTTGCCTCACTGCCACTAACCTCACTCTGCCGCCTCCTTTGTGGTCCAGTCCACCCACTCCTGGGTGCAGAGATAGATGGTCTCTCATGTGTCTGGGTATCCTGTGCTGTGGCACTTCTTGTTCTGTTTTTCATTACAGATGTCTGCTTAGGTGTAAATCAAAGGAGAGAGAAAAAGAAACAAGTCACACATTATGATGCTGACCTAAACATTTCAAAAAATTGAGGTTTAAAATCCAATAAACAATTAGATTGACTTCCTATTAAATACAGCAAATTAAACATATGTATTTGCCCCAATTCCTTCCACAATTTTGCTAAAATGACAGAAAAGTGTGTGTGTAAATAATCCATCTTTAAGTATAAATTTATAATAAAGAAATCTATAGGAACAGAGTTTTAGAAGTTGAAAAGCTCATGGGATAGTGGAAACTGAGATAGCAAATTTGAGAAATATAATACTTGAGTTACAGCAAGAAAAGCATAAAACTAACATGATGTCCACTGCAGAAGCCATCAAAACCTCAGAAATTGGTAACTCTAAATTTGGGTTCAGAGATGGCTTGAAAGCAAAAAGATATGTTGACTTGTTGGGCTCATATTTTGAAAATGGGTAGATCTTCAGAGTCTTCCTTTACACTAGCAGAAAAACTGAAAACTTGGGTTTCAAGAAGGTGATTCAGAGGTATCTGTACACCAGGAATATCTAAGTTCAGGAATACAGTACTAAAAACAAAATAAGTTGAAAACTCACATAGTGACTGACATGCCCAGGTGCTTTCCCTTTTACACCTCTCTCTGTCTTTTTTTTAATTTAAGGAGCTTTTTATTACTTTTTTAGAGGCAGTCCATTCTAAATTAATAACAACAGATATAGAACAATAATATGGAATGAGACAGGACTCATCTCTAAAGGAAAAAAGAGAGTTGGACTCATTGTCACCATCAAAAGAAACTCAGATTCATTATACAGAGCAGGAGCCTGGTGTTTACAAGGGAAAGGTCCATTTCACCCTCACAGTGAGCTTGGTGAAATGATAATGTGGGAAAATCAGTTTGAGGTTAATATCACCCTCACAGTGAGCTTGGTGAAATGATAATGTGGGAAAATCAGTTTGAGGTTAATATTTTAAAAAGCAAACTTTACAGATGTATTCTATGCATTTAATCACATAAAATTACTTCTACCTAGAACTAAAGCTGGACATCATTTGGCAGCAAAAAAACAAAACAAAAATCTACATTTTGAAGTTGGAGAAAAGTCCTTTCAAAAGTAAATGTTGTATTGTTCTATGCTAAAGTGTTATCAAGGTAAGTGCAGAGGAAATTTTATTCAAGATATAGCAAGTATAAGTTTTTTTTGTTGACTCCTCCTTAAACAAAGATTCGTCTGACTTCAAAAGAAGAGCAATAGCACTGGGCTTTTGAAATTGAGTGGAGAGGGCTTGTAGACGTGCCCTTTAAGGATCAATACCTCAACTGGTAATGAGAAGTAGAGTCTATTTCAAGAAGTCGAATAACAAAAATCATAGATTAGGAGTTCTATTATATTTAAACTTTCAAACTCAAACAGAAGGATTAAAGAATTCATAAGAGAATGAGAGAGAGTAAAAGGTATTTAATAAATCACCCTGTGACTTTATCTACAACCCATAACAGTCCTGTTACAAAGACTAAATTAAGATCTAGGTTTCTCATCTAATTTTGAAGGTTTTTCCAGGGGAAGATGCTGTGGCAGTCAATTTTCCTTTTAAAAGAATCACACAGGCAAATGCTCATATGCCAGGAAGCTTAAATATCTTCCTGGATAAAACAGTCCTTGAGGCAAGAAAAATCAAACAAAAATCTGTCTTGAGTTTTGATGAGTCTTGATCTTTTAAAGTTTTATTTCTTGAGCTTAAGCAAGGTTTTGTGAAGTCTGCTTTATATTTGGGATTATTTTAACTATAAGCAATGTATCTTATGCCATAAGTGCCATTTAATTTTTTACATTAATTTTACTTGTCTTTTTATAATATTAATAGATGGAGGATTAGATTGTGCCATTATTTTTCTTGAGTCTGGAATTTCTTTTTTGGATTTTAAGCCATGGACTGTTTCCCCTGTTCAGTTCTAGATACATTTCTCCCACAATTTTACATTAGTTTCTAAATATGATAAAACATTTTAATCAGCTAGGGATTATTATAGGATTATGTAGGATATAGGTGTTCAATATAAATGTCAGTAATCCATGCTGTTGAAAGAAAGAGGATCCCCTTTTCTAATTTTGGGATTGTATAATTGTATTTCTTAAAATATCTATTTAAGCAGCCTTCTGTCTCATTCCCAGTAAGAATGTAAGCACACACACATGCCCCCCATAAATACATACACAGAGTTTAAGTATATGGTTAACTTACAAAAAGATAATTTAAGAGTTATTAATCATTTATAGATACTGTATCTATGACTACTGCACACATACCACTTTGTTACGAATCCCTTTAACCTAAAATAATAATGTCAACTAGTAAACCAATGATTATTTTCCAGACTTATGAATTCAAGTTCAGGAGATTGTGGGGTAGATGGAAGTTTTCACCCAGACTGTCCAGAATTTCCAGCCTGGCCTTAGTCCATTTACATACCAATAGCCGTTTACCACAGTAGAGCCTCCAGTCGATCTGGGGCAAGGGGTAGAGAGAAAACAGCCATTCTCTCCTCCCCTCCATTCTTGGTACCTAATTGGTCTGGCCTTTGCCAGTCACCATGGACCTGCCCATGAAGTTCCTGTCAGAAAGGGCAGGCAATGGGGCAAAGTGTGAGCTGTTGCTGGAGAGGATGAACAGAGCTGGGCCTGGCAAGCCAACTCAAGCAAGCTGGGAGCAGTAAAACCTTTGGCCCCACCTGCCCTTCCCCTTGTCTTCCTTTGGTTTCAAAGATTCATAGGGAACTTGCCCTGGGAGGGGAACCCTTTACCCTTGGAGCTACAGAGATAATCTCATTTTAATTTTTGCATGCCAAACTGGTTTGTGATGAGAATAACAGACTTACCAAATTTTTGAAATTAAAGTTATTGCTGTGGTCTTAGTATATTTGTTTTTTGTCTGTAAGTTTCTTCCTACATAATTCATAATAGTGCTATTTTATTTATTCCTTAATAAATGACTCAATACTTTTGTATCTTAATCTTATTTAATCTTAACAACCATAAAAGCTATAATTTAAATTAGTTCAGGAAAACATGGTTAAGAACAGGTCCAGTAACATACACAATATAAGATTTTGAAGATGCCAAGACCAGGCCCTTTGACATTATCATACCCTGAAAGTATTGCTTTTGTTATACAGACAATTGTGCTTCAAAATTTAGAGTTAAGCATGAGAAATTCATTCCCTGCCCTGCATTTAGTTTTCAGTATTCTTGGGTAAAAAAACAAACAAAATGATTCTTTTTTATTTTTACCTTTATGCAGTGTTGCAAGATTCCCTTCCTCCCTTAGTAAGTACCTAACCCCTAACAAAACTGGAGACAGTTGGTGACTGTCCATCTGAAGATATTTAGGGAATACTATGGATTCCAGCCATAGTATTTCCTGTCACCATTGTGTGGCAGACTAAAAGGCAATTTCTGAATGGTGATTGGATCCATTACCACAGTCATTAAGTGCAACCCCTTTCTCTCCTCCCCACTTGCTCTTAGATTTTCCCACTTGCGTTTGAATCTCTTCTTTGCATTGTTTCCTGGAGAGTCTGTGACTTGCAACATTCCCTGAAGCATCTTTCCTACTGTGCTTGTTGATGCTTGATGCTTGATGTTTGTTAGCATCGGATGTGGAGGGGAGGAAGGCTAATGCTGATCCTCTGATTAAGGTTCACTGTTAGGCAAGAACTGTATACCTGGGTCTCTGGGGTCTAGACTTCACAAGTCTAGTATATCTGCTTTCTGTCAGATATAGCTCTAAGTTTAACAGTATTCTTGCCTCTCCTTTTCATGTACATTTTCTTTCTCTCTTGTGTATCTCCACCAATTCCTTCAAGATAGAGATTTTATCACTCCTCCACCTGAAGATTAAGACATTTGTTTTGTAGGAGAGAGAAGGGAGATAGGCTTGAGTGTACTTTTTTTTTTTTACAGTGGCTGCCATTCTTTTCTCTCAGCTGTAGTAATTTGCCAGTTAATTCAATCGACAGTTACTGTTTCCCAGAAACCAAGGGCTTTGTTCAGTAGAAGAGATGAGAGAAATAGTTCTTGATGGAGTCCAAAAGTGGCTGCCAATCTTCCCCACCAAGTACCTTTTCTCTCTGTGGATGTGTGGGTTCCTGGAGAAAAATCCTGCATGAGGTTGTAAATCCTTTATGTCTACAGCTCCAGGGTCTTGACTTTCTCATGCTAAACTAAGCTGTTTGTTAGAATATGTAGTGAATATTCTTATTGGCTTATATGGATGAGTCAGCCTTCCCTATCCCCTGCGATCTTCCTGTCCATCTCCCATCCATGCTAATCAAATGTTCAGGTCCTATTTTTTTCCTTCAAGTTCCTCTCAGATTAATTGTTTGGCCTGATACCTTATTTCTTTAACAGGTTTAGGACAATCACTAATTTACAGCCGCTCTGATTCTTTCTTATTTTAAGTGTAGGAGCATTCTTGCCCCTTTCTCAGTCTCTAATATGAAACTGCAAGTCCCTAATTGACCTTTTTTTTTTACTGTTTTAAATTTATGCTTAATTTTCTTAGCTTTTCTTATTTCTGTATACAACTATATTTCTCACTACATTTGCCACAGAGTCAATTTTCCATTGAAGTCCTCATATTTTTATTTTTAATTTTATGTGTTTTGTTTTATTCTTGTATTTATTGCATCATATCTTCTCATAGTTTTCACATATTTTTCCTGTGTGTATCTTTCCTACACATTAGCAACTAAAATAACTTCTATTCTTGACAAGATTCTTGAACCCTGTCTTCCATACTTAGTGGCAGTATTTTTCTTGTAAATTTTTCTTCTTAGTCATGCATTTCTGTTGTTCACTTCCTCACTTATTTATACCTTAAGATATCCTCACTTCTTTTTTGAACCAGACAAAATCCAGGGAAGTTACAGCTGTTAGCCCTTCTAAACACAGTTCCCCATCCCATTGTTGCAAATAAAAGGTAATTGTATTGCTTTTGAACTCCTGATGCCTTTGCTGAGGTCAGCCAGTAATGGACCTTTTCAATATTCTGTGTGCTTCTACTTCTCACTTTCTTGTCCATAGTTTCTACTTGATCTTGATGCTTTGGGAAACTCACATACTTTGAGTATTTAAAACATTTTTGTTTCCAAATAGTTATTTTAGTGTATGTTGATATATGTACACAAATGTATGCACATATTTATTTTTCATGATAAAACAAAAAAGATTTACACATTGCACATCCATTAACTATACATACTGTGACTTAAATGTATGTTGTATCATAAACCTAAAGGCTAGTGTTATTTGCCATTAACAACAGACACAAAATATATTTTGGATGACTATATACACCCTTGTAATATGGATGTGACTTTATCTATGTGGAAGAGATTATATATGGATCATTTTATATACCTATGTCTAGCATTTTATGATATTTAACATCTGTCTTGCTAATAGGTTTCAGTCCCGTCCAAGTTCACTATGGATTCAATGTGACCAAAGAAATGACACTAGAACATTCTTGGGGTGAAAGGGTTATATGCAACTTTATTTCCATGGTGGCAGGTCAGTCACTAGAATCCTGTTCACACAGAACGAGTCTGCATGCAGCAAGCTGGTCTCTGACCCTGGGCCTCTCTGCCTGCACAGCAGTCCCAGTCTCTGTCTTCAGCACTGCCACCACTCCAGCCTCTGCTCTGCTCTCCTGCAGCCTGGCAGCCATGCCACTGTGTTGTCCAGAGCACTGGGCGGAACTCTTTATATAGAGTCAATAACAACGTATTGCCCACACATGTGTAGTGAGCTAGCCAACCAGGGTCAGGTGAGAATTCTGGCCACAGGAACCTTCATTTTATTCACAACATCAAGCAAAGTAATGAGAAATGACTATTTTAATTTAAATAAGATGTGTTTAAAATGTTTGGACCTAGATAGTAAAGGGAAGTTAATAAATTAATCATTTCAATGTTATTATATTTATTAGTAAATATTTCTTATTGTTCACCTATTTCTTAAACTTCTAATATTAAACAACTTAAAAATCCTTAAAATGTACCAGTAGTGAAATGTTACCTTGAGTTGTGAGTAATATATTTATCCTCATTTTATTTACAGGAAACTTTCAGGATGTAATCTTACTTATTAGATTGCTTCAGATTAAAACTTGGCTCACGGGTTTATGATTTTATGCATATTTTATTCACCAATTATTTAAATTCATACATCTGACTTTGATTTAGAGATCAATAAAGTGAAACTTCATAGCTTTAGTAGATTTTTAGTATTCTCTAGGTAGGACCTGGTTTGTGGAAAAAACAATTTTGTAAGTATTTAGGTTTTAATGTTGGTATATTGAAGTAAAAGTGCCTCTAAAATCTATTCATACTTCTAAACATCAAAATTTATCACTGAGCATATGTGGAGGGTAGTTTTATTTTTTCTCTCAAGTCAGCATTGGCAGAATATTAGATTCTTGTAATGGCATAATTAACCAGATTATTTTCTCAGTTTTGCATTTTAACTATTCCTAAATACATTAACTTCAAGTAAGACATTTAAAAATATGATCACAGGTATATACTGAGTTTTTACAAAACTCATAATGGTCCAAAAGCATAAAAATCAACACATTGCTGTATTATATATAATATGATTTTTTAAAAGTAGACTATATCATGTTAATATGTAGATGTACTTTCTTTTACAGTATTATAGAAGTCATATATATGTGATTATTTATAGCCACATTTTCCAAGAGGTTCACATTTATATTGCCAGGAAAAAAAAAACATGTTTCTTGCCTTCCCTTATCATTTGAAATGCACTCTCCTGCAAATATTTTTCCCACTGTATCATATCCCTAGCCTTTCCTTATCCTTCTATGCCTGGCTCAGGTGGGTCTTTGGCTTCAGGTGGAAAATAGATGCAGTGCAGTACTCTCTAGTAGCCAACCAAATCCTTGGAGCGAAAAAATTTCCCAAGTTGTTGGTAACTGTTGGCTTGCTATCTCAAGATTTGCCCTAAGGATGCCATAGCAAAAATACAACTTGTAAAGAAAGTAACAGTAATACGAACATTTATTTCTATTTTGAGTCATGTGTTTTCAGATCCAGTAGAAACTTACATTGATTTCATTTCAGTGTTAGGCTCATTTATTTTGTGAGTATAGAAAAATAAAATAATGTTTCCTTATTTTTTGGAGTTTGCTGTAATGAAACATGGGGTAAACATAGGGGATATAACTGAGGCATAAGGAACCCTAATATATTACTGAGATTGCCAATCACCATAATGCCCCCCACTTCTTGATAGCAATCAATTTAGAATTGGCCCCTGCTTTCATAATGCCCCCTAAATTAGTCTGTAGAAAGCAAAATCCCACTGATTCTTCCAGATGCATTGCTCCTAAAGTTCCCCTTAGATTCTTTCTACTTTATTTCAGCCAGGTAAAGAAATCTTACTATTTACTTTATCTAGATAAAAGTGTTTTTGATGGTCTTTGCTGGTGAGTTTCAACAGTGCTGGAGCTTCCACTGAGTTTTTGTTGAAACCCTTATTGCCACCATCTAAAACCTTTAACTTAGAAGTAGTGTGCTCACTTTGTGTCTAACCCTACTAGAGGCAAACTTGCCAATGACAGTGAGAGTAGTTAATACTGAATCTGTGCTCCAAATATTTCATTAAGCCCTTCAAGATTTAAAAAAAAATTTGTTTCCACCTTAAGAATGAAGGAACCAGAACTCTAATCTTGTTGGAATTGTGAAGGATCCAAATGATGTTTAAAACAGGTATAGTGACAACCTCTCTCATCAAAATTTTGCTTCAGAGATGAAATCAAATTTTGCTTCTTCCCATCTTGTAAAGGGAGCACAGTGAGTCTCTTATATGGACCTTTAAGTTTCCCCAGGTTTGTCTGTAGTGGGTTTACTCTAATTTCCTTTTTTGCTTTCTCCTTCGCTTCTTTCCCCTTCACTTAGGAAACTAATTCATCATAAGTATGTACACATTCTAGGAATATCTGCTGCAGACAAATGAATCTAACACAAAAGGGGGCAAATTATAACATAATGTTCTGACATTCTAATGGTGTGAGGTTTTGTCATAGGCTTTTACCAAAACTGTAATATATTGAAGGTTTATACACATTTGAAATTAGGAAATTCAAGAATTTTAAATAGAAAACACTCCTCTGTTCTTTAATTTTGTTGGTTCTTTTAAGGAAGGAGCTCTACAAGAGATAAATAACTAAATAATTAAGTCGCTACACTATTGGCCTCATTGACAGCATCACACAGTAAAAGGGAAAACAGAAAACTCAGTTTTAAAACATGATTAAATATTCTTTACAAGTTGATTTTTAAATAGAGAAATTTCTAAGTTATATCAGAAAAAAATTTATGTAATATTTCTATCAAAATGAGTATCTGTGTATCTTAAACTGATTTAAATGGTTTTAAGATTTTAATTTTTATAAAAGTACAAAAATATTTTTATATAGTACAGGACAACAGTATTTCAGTTTGTACATAGTTAATATTCTTATTTAACTTTTTGAATTTCTTACATTAGTTTTTAAAATCAGGAAAATTGAATTTGATTTTATGAGTTGTTTAAAACTGCAAAAACATGAAATTATGTCTATTCAAAGAAATGATAATACTGGAAGTCTTGTACAGAAGTTTAATCTTCTGAAATTTTCAATCTTACAAATCATAAAGACTTAACATGTGTACTTTATGCTGCAATTTCCAGATCTTTGATTAGCTTTAAGACTTTAAAGTAGTATGATTTTAGATAATAATGTTGTATTTATGTACAATATAATTTTAACATACTGTGCTGTTTTAATGTATCCTAGAGAAGTCATCAGTTAAAATGGTAAAGAAGGATGCATCAGTGCCATTGGCTTTCATTAATGTCAATGCTCTCTTCTAAATAAAATGTAAAATAATGTGTGTAACAATACAATGTATATTCATGCAATATCATAGATATGTTTGTTTATTCAAAGAAACACTTTTATCTTTCAAGGAAAAATTTCAGTTAATGCCAGGAATTTTTTTTAAAAGGATTAAAGGTGAATTTGAAGGTATATATATCAAATAAACTTTATTATCTTCCTGTAAAATGAACACAAGTAATGAGATTGATGAGAACAATGAAAAATATTAAAATGGCAGAAGTGGTTAAATGTGTTGGTGCTTATAAGAAAGAAAAGTGTAAGATCTTGATTGCACATATTAACTTAGATATATAGAAAAGAATAAAACTAAATTTCAAATTTTCTTTATTTTAAAATGACTAAATATTCTGTGTCCAGTTGTCCTTTTATCACCAAAATATTCTGGTTTTTTTATGCTTTTAATATAATCTTAAATCATTTTAAATATGTCATTGTTAAGAAAAATACTGTTTGAAATATAATTGAGACTCATTGCTGTATTCTTAAAAAATTGTCTCTAACTTTGTTTTATAAACTTAAGATTTATTTACTGAGAACATAAGAAGACATTTTCTTCTCTGAAAACTTCTATTAATTTTTTCTTTCCCTAACTAAAGCACCAAATTCAGAATAAAAATATCTATTAAAGTCATCTTTACATCAAAAAGACACCAAAAAATCTCCCTTTAGGAACCTAAACAGCAATTGAGTAATATGAGGATTTGATCTTTCATGTTATAAAAGGAAAGAAAACAAGAATAATTTTGTTTATAAATCTCTAAATTTTGATTAACTTACAAATATTTTGAGAACTCATTTGTTTATCAAACTTTGCAGTCAAAATAAAATGTAACAAAGCAAAGAATTTTAGCCTACCTGGGTTGTTATGTTTTTTTAACATTAATATAGAAATGCTTTGATGATAGTGTATTTTTCAGGTAAAACAATATACCCATGTTCATTCACAGAAAGACACAAATATTAGCAACAAATTAATTAGAAAAACAAAGTTCATTCTAGGTTTCTACACTTCTAAATTTGTGATATTCATAATAGACTTATGAACTAAAGGCCTAGGGAATTATTAATGTCTTCCATGTTCATATTATATTCTTACCCTCAGAATAATTAATGAAGAAATATATTTGTTGTATGTTGAAACACAATGGAATATTCTATCTACTACTTTCTATACTGGTCAATATAAAAAAAGAAAATCTAAAACTGTTCAGTGTTATCCTCAACAAGTAATTGACTGTCTTCTCTTGCCAAGGAAGCACACTACACAATCCCAAATTAGTAGCTAGGAGGGTATTTTCATAGCATCCTCAGAGAAGTATTGCACTTGAAAAACATTGGAAAACGTCTTATCAGTAATATTAATTGATTATCATAGCAGTAAAACTTCAAGAGATTGATTTTTGAATGCTTATTTCCTGCTAAAACAACAGTGCTTGATACCAGCCATAAAAATTATAAATTCTGCAATATTAGAAACTGAAACAGGGGATTCTTAAGAATCCTTCAAAAGCAGACAATCTTAGGAGGGAGGCGGCCAATCCAAGCCCTTTTAATTAACCAGATAACAGTCAGAAGCAGAAAGATTCCACCCAAGACAAGAGAAGGATTATCTCTCTGAGAATTTTTCTGCTTTTCTTCTTCTAGCTTTATTTTTAGTCATCTGTATTGTGGTTATACTCCTAACATCCTGCAGCATTTCTATAGCTTCAAAGGGAATTTCATTTTCCTCTTAAATCTGATAGCTGAACTGGTCACCACCCCCACATGATCTCATCAACAAAATATTAATAGATGTTCCCTTAAGTATTACAGAACATAGGTAGTCTTCCATTAGATCTTTCTGATACTAATTTTTCTCACCTTAGAGGGAAAGAATTGAACCTTCAGTTAAAAAAAAAAGGAACCAAAATGATAAGACAACAATTTTTACTGAAATCATCACATTGTCATTGAAATCAAGCTCATCAGAAATTAAAACAGATACTGATGCTATCCTGCCGCAGTGGTCAGTCTGTTTTCTTCAGAGACTCTCCATCCTGTTTGCAGGAATTATTCCATTCTGCTTGGGGAAGCTTTCTTCCTCAAGAAGCCAAAATCATAGGAGTCAGTATGAAAATTCAGAAGCAGCTTGTTTAAATATGGCAACAAGAATATTATGCCTTTATTTTCTTGTCCAGAGTTGTGGGGAACTGTACTTTGTCTTAATATTGTCTCTAGGGATCTTAGTCATCTTGAAATACTACACATCTATAATGTTCATTTATTTTGTTGTTAACATTATAAATTCATACTCCTCCACAGAAAGTAGGAACACCCTATATTCCTTGATAAGACATATATATGCCAGAGAATGTACAGAAAATCTTATGAAGTTTATAGGCCTGGTCTTGGGCATGCAGAAATAATTTCTTAAGTGAGAGACAAAATACTGCACATTACATTGCTCACCATGAAAACAGAAAAAAACACACATAGTGGCCTCTGGATTTTGGAGGTAACATATTTATTTGCTTTTACCTTTGTACTGGTAATTCTTAGGGCTTCAAATGATATTGAGAGCAAAAAATGGCTCTGCATCACTGGCTCTAGTGCTATCTTCTTTGTAACTTTGACTTTTTAACCCAAAAGAGCAATGGAATCAAAAGTGGCTCTTGCAGACAGAGATAATGCACAGGTTCTCAGGGAAGCCCTACTGTGCTGGGAAACCTCTGCTAGATTACTAAGATTTTAAAGAAATCTATGCATTCTCTGATGAAAATCATTAAGTAGTAGCTGTGGATTGCTGCTGGATCCTGATAAGAGACTGAAACCTTGGCCACATGACCACTGAGCTATAATATTGGACTTGCATGGAATCATGCCATGATAAAAGGGAAATAGTGTATATATTCCAGACTAGGTTAAGTAGCTCCAAATCTTTACAAAATGTGGTCCTATACTCTTAGTTCTTCTCCCTCAATCTGTAAGTATTGCTTTTTGGTGAATTTGCTCTGATTATTTAATAAAAGAAAAGTGCAGGTTGAGTCTACAGGATGGGCCACAACCAGTCAAGATAAATGGCTTCAATACCAGAACTTCACCCAAAAGTGACCTTCAAAACACTTATGATACAATGAATCATCTCTGTTTTTAGGCAATGCATCTGTGGGTAAAATTGCAGTATTTCCAGAATCTCTTGCCTGGCTTTAGTGCATCTCCATACAATGGGTGTTTCCAAGGGGTGGAGAAGAGTTGTCTATCTCCATATGAATAGGTAATTAGAAGGGTGACCAAGGGCTTATCTGGACTAGGGAGGTTGGGTGGGGGGCTCTTCTTCTTCTGCAGCCAGGTCGTGAGAGAGATGGGGGAGCAGAAGTAGATGACTGCTTGTAGGAAATAAACTTTATTTCTCCCTTTGACTGATTTCAGTTTCAAAAGTATTTGCCCGGGATTTTTCTCCCGGAGTTACAGCATCTCTTTTTCTACTTCATGTGGATGGAGGTATGGCTCTAAAATGACTTACAAGTAGTAGCTAATGGAATGGCTTGCTCCTCAGGGGCTAGGAAAGAGCAAAGTTGAAATAAATGTTGACAAGGTTATGTGGCAGAGCTTTCCAGAAAGTGCAAAGTATGAAGATTTTGGTGTCTTCTGTAAATACCCACTACTAGACAGCATCCATGGAGAAAAATCATTTTAGTATTTAGATAGACAAGATAGTTGTCCTAAAAATATTGATCAGTCTTTTTATTAGCTATCTTAGTGCTTTTTTCATTGAGAACATACATAAAATGGCCATGGTGAAAGTGATATTGGCTAACCATTGGCTCAGCCACCTGTTTTTCCCCAGATCATAGCTAATCTGACTATTCCTCTTGCAGTAAATGCTAATATGGTACCACTTCCTGGTAACTCAGATAGCTACCTGTTGGCAGATAAATTTTATTATACTGGTGTATGGTAGAGGGGGCAAACTTTTGTCAACATACAATTAGCCATATATGACAGATATGGATTTGCATTCCCTGACCAGAATACTCTGCCAGCTCCCTTATTAATAAATTTATAGAATGGCTCTTTCAGCATTCCGGCATTGTACACAATACTGCCTCTCTCAAAGGGACAAAGATGATTCTATTAGGTCACACAATCTGCCACTGACCCATTTTGTGACTCTCATGCCTTTGAAACAACAAGCTTGGGGGGAAAATGGTCACTGAATTGTTTTGAAAGACAAATCCCAATTGCAAGTGGCAAATTGGATTGCTGCCCCATAATGATGGTAAAGAATATTATGTTTGGAACTAAGAGGACATATTGGTGTGCTTTTATCTGTCATATCTTTCTCAAATGTATTGGTGAATAGCAAATTGTAATATCCAGCCTGGGTTGAGGGATTCAGCTTCTGAAATATTTAAGATTAGGCAGAAAACCCTTTGCAGCTGAGAGGCTGGCAGAAGGTGAAGGGAAGGAACATAGAATGGGCAGTGAAAGAAAACAGCCATGATAACTCAATCCTTGAGACCAGCACTTTGTCTTTTTAAATCAATTTTTCCTCCTTCTTTTCCCCTGTTAAGTTTTATGAAGAACACCAGAGATAGCTGATATTTTAGGTGTAGGTAGGCATATGCGTGAGCTGACCCTACCCCACAATTATATGGTGCTTGTTTGGAATACCTGGATGAGGGCAACACCAATGGACAGTGACAGATAACTTTTACTGGTCTTTCTTATCCATGCTCTCTACTTTAAGAGGCTGGCTTGTGTGGGTTACAAAAACTTCACCTATGTCTTCTGGCTTCCAGTTGAATTGGATCAGTGGGAAATCTGGTTAAAAAAGGGAAGGGAGGAGAATGAGATCAGGGAATCTCTTCTGGTTCCCTCCCTCTGAGATCTGCATGAGTCACCATGTACTTGGACGCAAGCTCATTGATTCTCTCGAGGAGGTCTATTGTACCCAAGTCACTCTTTCTGATTCTAATAATCACTCCTTCCACTCACACCTTCAGGCCTGGGATGAAAAGAGCTCTGCTTCTCTTCGCCCTGGGTTACTTGCACTGAACAGTCTGTTTATCTGCCACTCCTTCCCAAAAAGACCCTTTGTAAATAACCTTCCTCTCAGTCTCCTAATTAGAGCATTTCATATATTTCCGGATGGGACCTAGGTTGAAACGGCCTATTTTGAAGTGGAATATTAAATTATTTTCATTGAAAAACTATTTAAAAAATATTTATGATATTAAGAAAAATAATTTAAATAAGCTATAGAGGCCTGACATTCTAAAATGTTCTGTAAAGGCTATAGTGTCCAACAAAACAGAGCATTTTACTCTTTAGGATATGCTGTAGAAATGGCAGAAGAAAGTGTAACAAGGAAGATTTACTGAGAAAGAGAAAGGAGAATGGGCAGAATTCACAGACACCTTGATTGGGGGAATAGTTTACTCTTTGTGGAAAAGACAAGACAGTGTGTGGTACTCATGGCATATCATAATAGCAAGAGGAAAGAATAAATTATGTATATGCAAAGTAAGAATAATAAAAGCTATGAATTCATCTGTAATGCATATACTTAGGTGAAATAGATTTCTTATGTAATGTTAAAAACAAAGAAGCTATATGTGAGTTGTTAGAATTAGATAAGTTTATGCTTCAATGTATATATATAAAAAAAGATAGGAACAGATTTAAAAAGCTCATAGTCATTATTTTAAATTCTCATTTGTGTGTAGAAATACATGAATAATTTGGTTGATAATAAAATTTAAGAAAATATGATGTAAGTGTAACTACAGGTCAATGGTTACTATTTGATTAACAATCACTGAACATATAACAAAGAAAATCTTCCTGTAACCACAAAAAGCAGATTTGTGAGGGAGTTTAAATCATAAGATTCAGATTTTAACCAAAATGCAGATACCTTTTGGGATAGTCCATGAGCATGCAATCTTGAGAATTCTTAAGTGTTGGTATCTGCTAATACCCTAAATTTATGTTAACAAGGAGTTTTCTGTCAGAATTAAGTAGCAATAAGAAACATTTATATTGATCATCACATTCGAAAATGTTTTTCACATATAGGGTCTTATTTAAAGCTTACACAATCTGGGTGTAGGTGTTAGGTTTAAGTTATATTATCCTTTTTTTTACAAAAGATGGGAACCAAGGATTAAAGGGTTAAATGAGTTGCTAAATACATCTGGCAAATAGATCATTGACCTAACGCTAGAATTCAGTTCCTGAGAAACCAGGTTTTATGTTGTTTTTCACAGTATCATGCTCTTCCATATAAGGTTTTTATGACTTTTAGAAGAACATTAGGAACTGGGTGGATGATAAATCTAGCTTTGTATTTTGTTTTTAAAATCTCCTCTAATTACACTAAAACTATTCCTAAACATCAAGTTATTCAAACTCTATCAGCATTTCATGAAAGGAATCATGTCAGTAAACAATTGTTAACTGACTTAAATGTGTACTGGATATAATGTAATTTAGGTTAAATGTCAATAATTCATATAGCCTAAACTTTGAGACCTCTCTAAAATGAAGGAAAAATAAACTAAATTGCTTAGTGAAGATGTTTTTCACTTGCTTTTCAAATAAACAGACAGGATTGGGTTTGAAGATCTGACTTCACCTAAATAATCAAAGTTATTAGTTCATAACTAGAGGCATAGTTGTGAATTTAGAACACAATCAGGGGCATCAGTCAAGCATAACAGGAACAGTTCTGTTCACATATGTTCTGTTTTAAAATGGAACATCCATAACAGTTCAGTGGAGCTCAAAATTACAGCTGAGAAGTGATCAGTTAACTACCCCAAAAACCTGCCTATGGGAAATAGACTGAAAAATTAGTTTCTTAACATTAACATGTTGCTACAACACTGTATTCATGGGAAAATCTAAAGAACAGTCTCCTCAAAATAAATAGTGGGTATGATAAATATATATATTTAATACTAAATAAATTAACATTTGATATCTAATGAATAAATTTGATATGTAATAAGTATATGTTTAATATATTAAAACTTTCAAGGAAAAATAAAATATTATTTGTTTTTAAGATAACATTTAAAAAAACAAATTGTAAAGCCAATGCTAGGAAGATAAACTAAGAAAATGTATAATGTCTTACTTATCATTATGATAGGTACTGAGTATAAGAAATGTAATTTAAGAAGTGGTTATCTTTTTACAAGAAAAATATTTCATGTATGATTCTATTTTGGAGTTTCTCATTTATTGATTTTTCCAAAAAATGATTAGATATTCACAGTACTGCAGAAACAGACTTAGTGCCAAGAAAATAAACTGTGCCACACGTAACCTCACTCTTAAAAAAAAAATGTTTCTTTATGGCAAGCAGGCAAACATCATACATAACAGCAGTGCTAGTTCACACCAGTGCTCGTTGGGTGTGCTAATTAATTGGAAATACACAGTCTGAAAGGAAAAGCAATTGAGAGCAAAAAAGAGGACCAATGATTTAGCAACCTCTTTTTGTAAATGCCAACCAAGAGCAACAGAAATAACTCTGTGAAGTAAATTCACATAGCAGAGAGGCAGTATAGTGAATTGGTGAGGAACATAGATGCTATACTAAACTGTTGCATTCAAATCCTAGATCAACATTTACTGTTGATCAGTTACTACAGTAATTGAGTAATTAACTTAACTGTGCTTCGGATTCTCATTTATAAATTGAGGATAATAATAGCACCTGGTTCATGGGGCTGTTGTAAAAATCAAATATTAGTTAACCGGTAAAATATGCTAAGAACAGTACGTGGCTTGTATTATAGAAATATTCGTTTCCTGGTATTTTTATTATTTCATTAAAATACACACCTCCAAACAGCCAACATTTTTCTTTAAGCAGACATACTAAAATGACCCACTCACAGCATACTAGGCTCAGACAGAGACACAAGTTATATTCTAAATTTGTAACTCATTCCCCCCTCTTCTAGCTCAGTAAGCTGGATGTAATTGAGGTCTACTTTGATACTCAATTTAAAATTTTCTCCCCTCCTCAGCTCTGGAATCATTCTTTCTCCCTCCAAAATCCTGACTCATTTAGTGGAGAATGGTACTTAATTGTGCTCACTGCTAACAATCTGTCATTGCTTCTACTCCAATTTTGATCCAATACCATATGCTTCTGTCTAGACTTTTTGCTTTCTATATTTGTAACTGTCTTCTACAACAGTGAGAAACCTCACTTTTACTATCCTCAATATATGTGTTCATTTGTTCAAACCCAGAATATGCAGATATTAGTTCAGTAATTGCTACCCTATATCACTACAGAAGTCAAAGCTTTTAACTAGAGTTCTATATTGATTTACAGTTAGCTTTTTTAAAGTAAGATTTGCTAAGTGAAGTGTAAAGATCTTAAGAATACAATTTGATGTGTTTTGACAAATGTAGACATTTAACCACACCACCATTAATACATATGTTCATATCCCCAGAAAGTTCCCTCATGTTCCCTAGTCAATTTCCCCAAGAAGTAGTCATTTAAAAAAAAAATGTTTTTCATGATTAGTTTTTTTCTGTTGTAGAATTAGAGATACATGGAATCATACATACAGTATGTGCTCTTCTGGGGCTATATTCTGTCACTTAGTGTTATGTTCAACAGACATTCATATTACATGCTATTTCAAAGGTTGCATTATTAACAAAATAAGTGCAAAAGGTAATCAGGGGAAGGCCATGTTTTGTATCCATCTTCAAAGAGTTTCATTATAAAAGTTTTCCCTAATGCAGACAGTGCTTATATTGGTTCCCCTGCCTTCTTTTACCTTTGAATCTTATCTATAAGGGTTCTACACAAAAGATCAGCAGCTTAATATCATTGGTATCTCTTCTATATTTAGTACATATATTTGTTAACCTGGTGCCAGACTATGTCTTGTTAACGACAAGCCTTTTGTAGTTTAAGGACATCTTACAGCTACAGAGGATTAAAACATTTTCTTTAAAGACTAATAATAACATACATCCAGTGAAATAGCATGTGGTAATCTAATGACATGTACTTAATATTATTGAAAAATCTGCATTTCAAGGTAATGTTTTACTTTTAAGGATGTAATAGTATGAGTCATATCCTAAAAAACACAATTAAAAACTAGGAAAATGAATAATTTTGTATTTCTTTATTTACATGAGGAATAAGATAGAATTAAGTAACACTAAAAATGCTTTAAAAGTTTTGAAAGGGAGAAATAATAATTTAATTTGAGAGCTTATGAAAATCAATGAAGACTTTTTAAAAAACAAATATATTTGAGAACCTGAAAGAAGTATATAAAAATTGGTATTTAAAGTGGCTGTCTTTG
The DNA here is from genome assembly GCF_030020395.1 of Manis pentadactyla. Lineage (NCBI taxonomy): Eukaryota > Metazoa > Chordata > Mammalia > Pholidota > Manidae > Manis > Manis pentadactyla. The sequence continues at coordinate 51,439,572 of NC_080024.1, forward strand.
GGGTTCAGAACCAGCAATCCCTGTAGGTAGTAAAGGTAATTTCTAAAGCAATTACTTTTCAATTTCATTACATCATTCTTACCAATATATTCTGTTAAAGTTAAATATTTTTTGATATTGTATTTATTTTCCCTGTCAGAAAACAGGAAGTCAAAGAGTACTATTAATAAATGAAAGAGGAATTACTGCCTTCATAATATTAATGCTGCTGTAAATTTTGAGGCTCTAAGATTCAAAATATTAAATGTTGAGTGTGCAGCACATTGGTTCAACAGTTACCCATATTATTAAATCCTCACCCTCACTAGTACAGCTACTATCTGTCAACATAGGAAGATGTTATAGAATCATTGACTATACTCTCCATGATGTACTGCTATCCCTGTGACCAACCTACATTATGATTGAGAATTTTTGTGCCCTTTTATCCCCTTCACCATCGCCACCCACCACCCCAACCTCTCCCCCATGGTAACCACCAGTCAGTTCTCAGTGTCTGTGAGTCTACTGCTGTTTTGTTCATTCTGTTTCTCTTTGTGTTTATATTCCACAAATAAGTGAAATCATATGGTATTTGTCTTTCTCTGCTTGGCTTATTTCACTGAGCATAATACCCTCTAGATCCTTCCACGTCATTGCCAATGGCTGAATAATGTTCCATTATGTTTATGTACCACATCTTTATCCACACATCTTTTGATGGACACTTAGGTTGCTTCCATATCTTGTCTATTGTAAATAACGCAGCCATAAATATAGGGGTACATGTGTCTTTTTGAATCAGGGCTTTGGTTTTCTCTTAGTAAATTCCTAGAAATGGAATTCCTGGGTCAAATGGTATTTCCTTTTTTAGGTTTCTGAGGAACTTCCATACTGCTTTCCTCAGTGGCTATACCAATTGACATTCCCACAAACAGTGTAGAAGGGTTCCCATTTTTCCACATCCTTGCCAACGCTGTTATTTCTCGTCTTTTGGATAGTGGCCATTTTGACTAGCATTAGGTGATATCTCACTGTGATTTTGATTTGCATTTACCTGATGATTAGCAATGTGGAGCACCTTTTCACATGCCTATTGGTAATCTGTATGCTTTGTTTGGAGAAATGTCTGTTCAGGGCCTCTGACCATTTTTTAATTGAGTTATTTGTTTTTTTGGTACTGAGGTATATGAGCTCTGTGTATATTTTAGATGTTCACCTTTTATCAGATAAATCATTTACAAATATATTCTTCCATACTGTAAGTTGCCTTTTTGTTCTGCTGATGGTGTCCTTTGCTGTACAGGAGCTTTTTAGTTCGATGTAGTTCCATTTTTCCATTTTTTATTTTGTTTCCCTTGCCTGAGATATGTCCAGGAAAAAATTGCTCAAGCTTATTTTGAAGAGATTTTGCCTATGTTTTCTTCTAAAGAGTTTTATGGTTTCATGTCTTACATTCAGGTCTTTGATCCATTTCGAGTTTACTTTTGAGTATGGAGTTAGGCAATAATCCAGTTTCATTCACTTACATGTAGCTGTCCAGTTTTCCCAGCACCAGTTACTGAAGAGGCTGTTTCCCCATTGTATATTCACTGCTCTTTTATCATATAAAAAATGACCATATATTTGTGGGTTTATATCTTGGTTCTCTATTCTGTTCCATTGATTTATGGGTTTGTTTTTGCCAATACTATATTGTTTTAATTACTGTGGCTTTGTAGTAGAGCTTGAAGTCAGGGAGCATAATTCCCCTCAGCTTTGTTTCTTCTTTCTCAGGACTGCTTTGGCTACTTGAAGTCTTTTGTGGTTCCATATGAATTTTAGAACTTTGTTCTAGTTCACTGAAAAATGCTATTGGAATTTTGATAGGGATTGCATTGAATCTGTAAATTGCTTTGGGTAGGATGGTCATTCTGACAACATTAATTCTTCCTGTCTGTGAGCTGAGATAGATTTCCATTGATTTTTGTCTTTAATTTCTCTCATCAGTGTCTTACACTTTTCAGAGTATAGGTTTTTCACTTCCTTGGTTAGGTTATTCCTAGGTATTTTATTCTTTTTGATGCAATTGTGAATGAAATTGCTTTCCTGATTTCTCTTTCTGCTAGTTAATTGTTAGTATGTAGGAATGCAACAGATTTCTGTGTATTAATTTTGTATTCTGCTATTTTGCTAAATCCAGTTATTAGCTTTAATATATTTTTGGTGGAGTCTTTAGGGTTTTCTATGTATAATATCATGTCTTCTGCCAACAGTGACAGTTTAACTTCTTCCTTACCAATTTGGATGCCTTTTATCTCTTTGTCTTGTGTTATTGTCCTGGCGAGGACATCCAGTACTATGTTGAATAAAAATGACGATAGTGAACATCCTTGTCTTGTTCCTGATTTTAAAGGAAAAGCTTTAGCTTTTCTGCATTGAGTATGATGTTAGCTGTTAGTTTGTCATATATGGCCTTTACTATGTTAAGGTATGTACCCTCTATGTACATTTTGTTGAGAAATTTTATCATGAATGGATGTTGAATTTTGTCAAATGCTTTTTCAGCATCTATGGAGATGATCATGTGTTTTTATCTTTCTTGTTGCTAATGTGGTATATGGTATTGATTGACTTATATCATCCTTGCTTACCTGGAATAAATACCACTTGGTTGTGATGGATAATCTAAATTACAATTATTCTTCAAGTAATATTAAGGTACACAATCCCTTCTGTTTGGAATGTGTGTCCCCTTCTCTTATATGTAGCAAGCTTTGAAACAGTCATAATCAAAGTGTTTGTGGACCAATAGGAGGTTTGCAAACCGTTAAATTTCCTTCCATGACAAGAGAAGGAGCTTTCATCAGAAAGTTAAGCTATCACATGACTAAATACATTGCTTAGTTGGCCCATAATTTTTTCCCGAATTTTCACATATAGGAAATAGTATATGAATTCACAAACTGGCACAAGCTCCTGAACTTGTTGCAGACTAGGGTGTTGCTTGAGTAGCATTTCCCTTAACCAAAGTTCAGTATACTTGTTCAGTAAAGGGCCAGACAGTAAAAATGTTAGACGTGTGGGTCATACAGTTTCCTCTGCAAATAGTGTACTCTGCTGTGTAGAATAAAAGCAGCTCTAGACAAATATGAGTGTGAATATGTCTGGTTGTATTCTAATAAAACTTTTTTCTGGAGAATGACATTTGAGTATCAAATTTTTACATATCACACAATATTATGAAAAAGTTTTTTCCAATCACTTACACATATAAAAATCATGCTTAGTTTGAGAGCCATACAAAAAATAAGTGGTTTCCTAATTCCTGCTCTAAGCCATAATTTAAGTATCAGCTAAATTGTCACTTGGAATGCAAAACTTTCTCTAACTTACTCATTCGTATGTAATATTTCCACTATATTTTGTTTATAATTCATGTACACCTCTAAAGGTTTATTGAACTTAATTTGTGTGACAACCATATTTTTCTCCAAAAGACTGAAGTAACTTAATCTAAGGTTCTACATTTATTAAGTGTGGTTGGTATTTGAACCCAAGAGTCTTGCAGCAGAGAGTGTGTTATTAGTCACAATAGCAAATGTCAATTCTTAACCTATCTGCTATCTAGTACAAAATAGAAGCTGAGGAACAGACCACAATAGGTGGAGAAGAAAACGCATTTTGAGAATTCAGTAACGTTTAGGAGATCAGCATGTCTAGTGGCTTTTCTTGTATTTTGGATAAGGTATCTATTTTTTGAGATTCTGCTTTGTCATCTGAAAATTTAAAGGCTCTGATTAAATATTTTCTAAGCATCTCTCATTTCTTCCATTTTTAAGATTCTAGGATATTAGGACTCTATAGAATAAGAGAATGGTTTATGTAGTGAGTATCCAAAATACACACATTTACATACTGAAAGGACAAGAGAAGGAGAAAGTTAAAGTGGTTACAAAAACAAAACAGGAGTTTCTAATGGCTCATTAATCAATGTGAGTAATGCAAATATTCAGTAAACACGTTAGTATATGTTACACTGATTTTACCATCAAATTAATGAAGCTGGAGTATAGTCTTGTGCTGGATTGCAGCATTTACAGAGATGGCCTCTACAGACCTGGAAATTATCCATGCACCAGGCTCAGCACTTTCAGACAAAGCCTGCAATTATGGGATTCTCTGCCTAAAATAATCTATGGCATCAAGAAAACAGAATGAAAATTTCTAGTTTTGCCAGATCTCTGACACTAACTCTTCTGACTTTATATTATTAACAAAATAGTGCTACTCCATCAGAATTCTGTTTGGAATTTTGAAGTCCATTTATCACAATTTACCTAAGATTGCTGTCATTTAAGATCACAACCCACAGTAAAAGCCCCCCCTTGATTTCTGTTCTCAAGGGCATGCTACTCATATACCATCTATTTACATAATCTGAGGTCCTCACTAGCTTTCTCCAAAATTTTTCTACTGGGGCCTCTGCACCCTTGATTTAATAGTCATCTAGAATATCAAACCATTCAAAGAAAACCTGGCAATAAAACAAATCCTCAACTTCCTCCATAGGAAGAATAGAGGCTGTTAAATTCCCCACATGCCAGGGGAAGATGGAAGATTCTTTGGCTTTCTTCTTGTTCTTCAAAAAACACACTCCCAGATTACTTCTCCTTAGACTAGTTGAAGAAAATATTCTATTTTAATCTTCATATGCCCCATATATTGCCTTCCTGGGCATGCAGACATTTCCTACTGATTTTAACACTTGGTTAAATTTCTTTTCTACTCCATTTGCTGAACACCAGATAAATCACTGGGATGATATTATATGATAATGTATCTCTAGTACATAGAATACATAGGTTGCCAGAATTATAAAATAAGATACAGAACAACCAGTTAAAATTACATTTCATATAAAGAGCAGTCCTTTTAGGTGTAAGTACTCCCCATGCAATACTGGGGATATATTTCTGCTAAAATATTTGTTGTTTGTCTAAAATTCAAACTTAGCTGTTTTTCATTCTATATAATGACAATGGGTGATATATAAGGCATATTATGAAGTGAAATGTATTTTTTAATAAGGAAAATCAATTACATGGATGTGTGTGTGTGTGTGTAATAAGAATAAGGAGGATGCCACTTTAATTTCCCATTCCCATATGATGTGGTAGGAGTGGTAGATCCCATGGCTATATACCTCTTGTCATACTTCTTTTATTATAAAGGGAGATCCTTAGTCTGAGGCAATGTTAAGTGAAATACCACATTAATAAGTTAAATACACTGTGAGCCTCAGATGGTGAGGCTGTCCTGTAAGCAGGAAAGGCAAATCCATACTTGGAATATATGGCAATCCTAATAAGGATGAACAATTGTCCTTTCCAGGATAAAATGGGTATTGAGGAATCAATTCAACATCAAGTGGTTAGTTGGCCTCCATGACATATCATGGTATTTAGGAGTCTCAGATCCATTAGTGTCTACTGATGACACATTGGATAATTAGTACTTCAATGGCTAGATTAGCTTTAGCAAGAAAGAGACCTTGTGGTTTGGTCTATGCATAGTCTCTGTATCTGCTACTACGGCTGTTGCATTTATATGCAATCACTGGAGTGGTGGAGAGAAGAAGCTAGTTGATATCTACTACACATCATCCTTACCTCCTGGTTATTAAACATCCCAGAAACACCTGTGCAGTGTAAGCTCTCTTGGATACATTAATGGGTGTTAAAAGGCCTCACATTTTGTGCCCATTCCTATAGGTACATTAACATATCTCTTTTTCAAACCTCTTGTCTATGGACTTCTAATCTCTTTCCCTCCAAGTCCCTGACCAAAGCATTCATTACTACCCAGAAGTCTATTTATGTTTTTTCTTCAGGCCACTTTCTATTACATAGGTGGACAGCCAAATGCATAGTCCAAACCTCTGTCCCAGGAGTATTTTTCTTTTAACAATATCTTCCCAAGATAACCCGAGGGGGCATGTAGAGAAAAAGTAATCAATTTTTGGCTCACAAAATAAACTGAATTAACCAATTAACTCAATATGCTTAGCTTTCCTTCCCTCTATTTCTCTGTTGATTATCTGTAAGACACTATATATGAGGTCATAGGTGCAAGATGAGAGAAAAACGTTAGAATAAGAGACAAGATCCTTAGAGGGTGGGGTATAGAATTAAATTTTAAGATAGTTCTGGTTCTGCCTATATGTAGAGCACAAGTCTCTAGTAGCCTGATTGCAGCCCTCCAAAAAGTGTTATAATTACTGGCTGTTGAAAGCAAAAATATGCAGAAGCCCTAGAAGAGGTCCATCCAAAGGGTAAAATGGATTGGAGAGCAAACAGTGTGCAGCATTGACACTGCCTGCATATTTGGTAACCCTGTTCTTTTTTTAACATCTGTTCAGCAACTGATAAACACAAATTTAAATAAGTTTTATAATCTATTTAGCTAAACAAGTTGGAGAAAAATCACTGAACTATTTACATAAATGTCATTACAACTTAATGGTCTCAAAACTCACCTCAGTCTTCACTGTTACTGTTTTTGGTCAACGGTTACATAATAAACATTCCAAATTCACGATCATTACCTAAATTCTGTCTCCATAATTCCCAATAGGCAACTTAAAAAACTGAGGTAAACATGGGTTTTCTTCTCAACTTGCTGTGCTCAGGTTTAAATATTATGTCAAGTGATAACTTTACCTATTGCTTTTCCCCTCGTCTCAGATGGTGAGGTATTCTTCCTGCTTAGGATTAACCACTCTACTTGTATCAACTCCATCTTTTGCCCATTAGTCATATATTCTCTACCTCTTTTCCTTCTTTTTCTTAGCCTAAATTTATGAATATATCTTTTTATTAAGAAAAAAATCCTTGACCCTGCAGACCTTCTCATGACTAAAATTCCTGTATATGTTTACATCAAAACTTGTCAAGGATTCTCAAGACAGTGGCATCAGTAGGGTGGCAGAAATCTCCTTCCAAAATCATACATATTTTGAAAATACAGCAGATACAACTATTCTTAAAAGAGAGACCAGAAGATAAAGTACAAAACCCAGGCTGCATCTACATCTGTGAGAACTCAACATCTCATGAAAAGGGCAAGATACAAAGCCATGACCTGGCAGGACCCAAGCACTTCCTTCACCCCAGCTCTCCAGTGGGAAGAAAAGAATCAGAGTGGGGAGGGTGTGGAAGCACAGGACTGCTAAATAACCAACCCTAGTAATCTGCACTGGGAGCACAGACACACACTGCATAGTGTACTGGATATTAGACAAATGGAAAAGCAAAATCCTAGACTTAAGACTGCGAACAGGTCCCCACAGCTGGCTGCTCTGGGACAAAAGAAAAACGGGCACTTTAATAGTCTTAAATGGACAAGGGTTTAACAGGTGGACAAAATCATCCTGGCACACTCAGCCCAGCAGGCTGGGAACTTTAAGGAACTTCAGGAACCCTAGTGCCCTAGGTGGCAACACAGCTCCAAAGCCCCTCACAGTGATAAGCAACCTGCCGTTCCTTCCCCCCTGCCCCTGCTGGCACTGCAAGCAAACCATAAAACTCCTAGAAAAAAACATAGGCAAAAATCTCTTGGACATAAACATGAGCAACTTTTTTATGAACATAAACCCCTGGCAAAGGAAACAAAAGCAAAAATGAACAAGTAGGACTATATCAAACTAAAAAGCTTCTGTACAGCAAAGGACCCCATCAGTAGAACAAAAAGGTACCCTACAGTATGGGAGAATATATCCATAAATGACATATCTGATAAAAGGTTGACATCCAAAATATATAAAGAGCTCATGCACCTCAACAAACAGAAAACAATTAATCTAATTAAAAAATAGGCAGAGTATCTGCGTAGACACTTCTCCAGAGAAGAAATTCAGATGGCCAAAAGGCATATGAAAAGATGCTCCACATCGCTAATCATCAGCAAAATGCAAATAAAAACCACAATGAGATATCACCTCACACCAGTTAGGATGGCCACCATCCAAAAGACAAACAACAACCAATGTTGGTGAGGATGCGGAGAAAGGGGAACCCTCCTACACTGCTGGTGGGAATGTAAACTAGTTCAACCATTGTGGAAAGCAGTATGGAGGTTCCTCAAAAAACTAAAACTAGAAATACCATTTTACCCATGAATTCCACTCCTAGGAATTTACCCTAAGAATGCAGCAGCCCAGTTTGAAGAAGACATATGCACCCCTATGTTTCTTGCAACATTATTTACAATAGCCAAGAAATGGAAACAACCTAAGTGTCCATCAGTAGATGAATGCATAAAGAAGATGTGGTACATATACACCATGGAGTATTATACAGCCGTAAGAAGAAAACAAATCCTACCATTCGCAACAACATGGATGGAGCTAGAAGGTATTATGCTCAGTGAAATAAGCCAGGTGGAGAAAGACAAGTAACAAATGATTTCACGCATATGTGGAGTATAAGAACAAAGGAAAACTGAAGGAACAAAACAGCAGCAGAATCACAGAACCCAAGAATGGACTAACAGTTACCAAAGGGAAAGGGACTGGGGAGGATGGGTGGGAAGGAAGGGATAAGGGGAATAAGTAAGGGGCATTACAATTAGCACACATAATGTAGGGTGGGGCATGGGGAAGGCAGTATAGCACAGAGAAGACAAGTAGTGACTCTATAGCATCTTACCTGACTGATGGACAGTGACTGTGATGGGGTATGTGGGGGGTACTTGATAATGGGGGGAGTGTAGTAACCATAATGTTGCTCATGTAATTGTACATTAATGATACAAAAAAAAAAACTTGTCAAGGAGAGTCTTAAACAGTCATTGTATTGACTTTTGTTGCACTTCAGCCCACAGTCTGTTGTACTCTAATTATTTCTCTTTCAGATCCTGAGCTACCATGCCTAAGGCCCCAGTGATTTCTTATTAAACAAACAAAGATCCAGTGACTATCTGGATATTTCCTAATCATGGACACAGTTAAACACCTCCTCCTAGGCACAGATACTCTTCAAATATGACATTAGATTTCCTTTGACTGTCCTTCTCTAACTTCCTAGACAATATATTTTTCATGCCTTCTCTTTCCATGCTCAAGAGATACCACAAATTCTCCCCTGGCTGTCCCGTTTATTCTAAGGGTCTCAAACACCACTGAGATTTGTATTTCAAACTTGTGGGTTTCACATTCCCATATCCAATTTCTCTAGCACATCTACCTTATACACATAGCACACAAAATTATTCAAAATGGAAATTGTAATCTATCTAGTTATCTACCCTAGTAACCAAGAGGTTATCCTTAACTGCTTTTTCTAATTCCACTATTGAGTTTCTATAGCTATATTCAATTAATTGTCAAGTCCTGTTCAGTTTATTTCTTATCCATTTCTCAAACCTATCCTAACTTATAAATTCTTACTATAATGATACTAATTTGAACCTTCACCATTTCTTAAATTACTACAATAGCCAGTAGTAATTTAAGTTTCTAGTCCTTTCATACTAATGTGCTTTATCTGTTTCTTTGCTTGAAAGATTTATGTAAAACATAAACCTGTCTTTGATTGAATTTCACCAAATGTAGACCAGGAAGAAGGATTTGAGTGCAAGTAGTTTACATGGAAGGTGATCCAGGAAGCATCGTTATGAAATGAAGTGAGATAGGAGACGTAAGAAAGTTAAAAACCAATGCATTACTAAACAAAAAATATCACCTTGGAAAAATGGAGCTCAATCTCATTTAAGGCCCTCTAAAATAATTGTATATTATACCTCAGAATGACTTTGCTGAGGAATAAGAATGCTGGGAAGTTCATTCACCAATTCCTGTCCCTCAGTGGTTGCGGATTACTCTTACGTTAACTTCTTAGCATTTTGTCTGTCCTTTGTGAAGGCAGAGCACAGTCCTATGGCCAGGGAAAGTTGTCTAACGGAGAAGCAGGTGCTTGGGGTAGGAAACTATTAGTATGTATGGGAACTGTAACTGAAGCTACATGTGACCTCTAGTTTGGGCTAATAACATGGGAATGAGGTACTGGCAGAGTCAACTGCAATATCCAAGTTACTTTCCTATATCAAACCATTTAGTGTCTTACATGTAAGATGAATTCTGAACCTCTTGCTAGATTATACAAGGACTTCTAAAAGTATCTCCAAGATGCAACAAGTCAATTCTTATCACTTCCTATCTCACGTATTTTATTTCAGCACAGCCAAGTTACTTGGAGATATTAAACACATACTTCTGTGTTGGCTGCAACTCATCCTCAACTTTTACCGAATATCATTGCTCATGATACAGGTAAAGAATTGCCTTTTCCAGGATGCCAAACTGGAAACCCCCCATATTTAGACAGGTCTTTTTATTTTCCAGTACCATTGCCATGGTGTGTAACATGTTTTTTCTTCTTGTGTCCATAATAGTAATTTAGCGGTCCTTGTTTCTTTTACCTTTACTTAACTCTGAACTCCATGAGGAAAAAATTCTATCTATCTTATTTATTAATTTTTTTCAGTCCTGTATATAGCTAAGTGTCTGATATAGCAAATTGTTCATACTTACTGAACAAAATATTAACTTCTTGGTGTCTCGTGTGTAGAGGAGTAATTCAATCTGAGCAACTCACTTTTTAGAGCACAATGGGCCATAACTCAAAGGTATATTAATTTTCTGAGTGAAAATTTTTTTATGGTTTTAGTTCCATTTATGTCAAAACATCTCTTCTACATTCAATCTTAAAATAAAGTATGCATTGTATAAACATTCCAAGTGCCCACCTAAGATATAGGAATAAATCATTGCTACTTTAGCTGTCAGTAAACAAAAAAAACACATTAAAGACAAAGATTTTGACACTACTTATTGGCCCACTGTTAGATGAGGTGACACTAGAAGATAAGATTAGAATTTGAATACCTGTGGCACATTACCATTAATTTTCTTCGAATTGAAGAAAATTCTTCCAGCTTAATTTTCCAGCTATCTCTTTTGCTGAAATCTTTCTAAGCACTTTCAGAGTAAAGAGCTTTATTTTCATGTATGATGTATATGCAGATATTAAATTTAGCTCATATCTAAAGAAAATCCTATTATTCTTTTACTTAAAGCACTACGGAAGACCAACACTGCACTTCTCAGTATCTCTACCAAATAATAGTTCTACTTTAATGACCGAAAACAATTTCACTTATGATTCATAGATACCAAATCAATAAAAGTGCACATTCCCTCATATTGTTTGAAATGTATGTTAGTTATTATGAAGAAATTTAGGGGATTAAGATTATTTAAGGAAATAACAGGGAATTTGTTGAAAGCATTTTATATAAAATGTGATATAGACAGGTAGAACATGTATCAATAACATATGACAGGAAGAAAGCCACTCCTCCTAATTTTATTTCTCTTGCCAAAAGGATGTTTCTTGAATTACTAGAATCTCTAGTCTTTGTTCCTTCTGTTGTCATCTGACAGATGGGAGCTCAGCAGCAGCCACACGGAATGTTATGGAATGTGACGTGTGTACAGATCAGATGATACCCTGGGAAACTCAGTCCTTCCCAGCACCTTTGACCCAATTCATCCAATTCATCCTCACAACCACAGAATTACCAGGCATTTGTGGAATTTTCTGTAAATAAAAATAAGCCTAGTCTATATGCCATAGTGATTATTTTCTTCTGAATATCCTTATTAGATACAAAAAAATCCACATTTGCCTACATAAATATTATAGTCATTTTTTGCATTAAATATTGAGGATAACTTTTACTTTAAATGTTATCACTTAAAAAAAGTGTATTTCCAGAAGACATTTTGGGCTATGTATTTGATGACAGATATATAAGCCAAGTTTAATTTAAAATATGCTCAAATTATGCTGTCATCTTTAGACTTTAAAAATTGTAATAATTATTAATATTGGTCTGTTTTAAACTCACTAATGAAGGAATGGTGACTTTAAAAAGTATTCAAATGGTTTGTTTTGAAATGAAATTTGGAGAGCAATCCCTAATGTTTCTTCTTCCAACTTCTACTAAATGAAAACACAGGAAAACAAATTGAAACACAAACCAAAGAGTCATAACACTGAAAATCAAGACTGACAGAGGGCATTATACTAGAACTGACAGTAATTTTAAGGCAATCAAAGCTGGATTTAGAAAAGCTTAACCAGGCTTAACAAATTATGGTTTCACATCATGAAGAAGAAAGACTGGAAGAAGAGAATTAATTTCTTTCGGTCTTCCTAGAATGTCCTGTGACTCAGTGGATCAGGACTTGCCATGAACAGACGCTTTCCCACCCACCCCTCTCACGTGCTGCTTTGTTCCACGGTACCCGTGATGAGTCACCTCGCCATGGGTCTTCTCTGTTACCTGTATAAATCCAGATCAGTTCTAAATTGAATAATACCAGAAAATTATGACAAATTAAAAAGCACATGGTTCTCTGTATGTAAGAGGATGGGATATAAAAAAAAATTTACTCCTTCAAAAAATATCAAGAAGCTATTAAAGAGAAATAATAATGAAAAGTTATTCCAAGAAATAGTAATATTATTGCCCTCAGTGCATAGATACAAATGTCAAAGATTAGACAGAATACATAATTTTACCAAGATCATGCAGTGATCTCTAGTAAGTGTAAATGATAATGCTGGGATATGAATTCACGGAGTCTAATTTCAGAGCATAGAATCTTAAAAACACAGTGATAGATGGTTAAATTAATAGTAATGAGAGTTAATAATTTGTGTTTATTCTGTGCCAAGTGTTGTGCTAGGTTCTTTTTTTTCTTTTTGTAACAGTTTTATTGAGATCTCATTTATATGCCATACAATTCACCCATTTGAAAGTGTACAATTAAGTGGGTTTGGGTATATTTACAATGCTGCTTAATGATCAACATAATTTTAGAACATATTCATACCTCCAAAGAGGAGCCCTGTACCTTTTAACTATCACCCCCAATTCCATCATTTGTACATCTTTAGATTACCATTCATCTACATTTTTTTCTTATTTTTTAAATAAAAGTTGTATATATTTAACGTGTACAACATGATGATTTGATATACATAATGAAATGATTACTACAATTAAACTAATTAACATATTATCTCACATAGTTACCAGTATTTTGTATGTGATGAAATCACCAGAAATCTATTCTTTTAGTAAATTTCTAGTATTCGATACAGGTATTATTAACTATAATCATTATGCTGTACATTAGTGCACTAGACATTTATCGTACATACCTGCAACTTTGTACCCATTGACAAGTATCTTGTTTCCTCTACCTCCCTGCCCCTTGTAACTATTGTTCTATTCTCTGCTTCTATATATTTGACTTTGTTTTAGATTCCACATATAAATGACACCATGAAGTATATATTTTCTCTCTGTCTGGCTTATTTTTACTTATTTAAATACCCTAAAATTCCATCCATGTTATCACAAACAACAATATTTATTTCTAGTGACTGAATAACACTTCATTTTATATATATGTATATACGTACATATATGTGTGTGTGTGTATATATACACACACACATACATATACATCTCACACCTTCTTTATTAATTCCTCTGTTCACTCATTCAAGACATGTAAGTAGTGTCCATATCTTGGCTATTGTGATTATGCTGCAATAAATATGGGAATGCAGATATCTTTTTGGTATGCTGTTTTCATTGTCTTTTTATATATACCCAGAAGTGAGATTGCTGGATCATACAGTAGCTCTATTTTTACTTTTTTGAGGAACCTCCATACTGTTTTCCATAATAGCTGAACCAATTTACATTCCCACCAAGTGTGTACAAGGGCTTGCTTTTCTGCACATCCTCACAAACACTTGTTATTTCTTATCTTTTGGATGACAGCCATTCTAGCAGTTGTGAAGTGATCTCTCATTGTGGTTTAGATTTGTATTTCCCTGATGATTAGTGATGTTGAGCATTTTTTCATATGCCTGTTGGCCATCTGAGTGTCTTCTTTGGAAAAATGCCTATTCATGTTCTTTGCTAGATTCTTGATGTGCATAATCTCACTAGGTCTTCTGTCTGAACAATGTATGAAGAATGGTTATGATTCTCATTTACCAGTCAGAAAGAAGGCTGGCAACTATAAATGACTTGCCTAATTTCATACCTCTGCCCCTGACTCTATGACAGAATTGATTCAAACTTTTCTGGAGACTTTATTCACGCTGAGCCAGTCTGATTTTCTTTCTCTGAAATTCTGAACTTGGCAACAGTCAGTTAATTTCCAAATGTTGATGTACTATATGGAAGCTAAATGGCTATACCCTTCTACATAGATATTAGGATAGTGCGAGGGCTAGAGAGAAGAGCAACAGCAATGAGATGAAAAATGAAAGAAGGATTAACAAGAAAATGACAAAAATCAACTCAAAATAGGTCATACACATAAAATTAGCTCAAAATAGATAAAAAACATAAAATTATCAAGTTTCTAGAAAAACCATAAAAAATAAATCTTTGTGACCTTGGGTAAGGCAGAGATTTATTACGTAGGCCACAAAAAAATAGGAACAAAAAGTGAAATACTGGTAAATTGCACTTCATTAAAATCAAATATTCTACTCCTTCATACTGTGAAGGCAATGAAAAGAAAAGCCACAAATTGGGAAATGTAAATTAAAGCCACAGTAGGATACTACTGTTTATCTATTGGATTGTTTAAAATAAAAGATTTGATAATATTAAATGTTAGCAGGAATGTGGAACACTTAGAAATCTCTTATATTCCTAGTGTGGATGCAAAATGATACATCCTTTTTAGAAAAGAGTAAGGTAATTTCACATTAAGGTAACAGACCCACCATATGGTCAAACATTCCTAGTCTTAGATATTTATCAGAGAGAAATTAAGACATGTCTAAACAATGCCTGTATGGGAATATTATGGCAGATTTATTCATAATCACCCAAAGCTAGAAACAATCCAAGTGTTCATCAACTAGTGAATGGTTTTAACAATTGTTATTTATAGATTTTAATGTCATGTAACTCAGTGAAAGAAGGAACTACAAATGCATGCAACAATAAAGACAAATCTCAGAAGCAGGAGTGAAGCAAGTCAGTTTAAAAGGGCTGAAGGATTCCACTTAAATGACACTTTGTAACTCTAAGGGAAGAAAATGTAGGGATAGAAATCAGATCAGCAGTTGCCAATAACTGGGGACATAGGGGACTTGGCTACAGAACACTTAGGGATGATAGAAATACTGTCTATTTTAATCACAGTGATAGTTTTACCCACAATTTGTCAAAATTTGTAGAATAGTACTCTTTAAACAGTGAATTTTATTTCTTATTAATTATACCTCAATAAGCCAACTCTCAAATAACAATACCAACAGAGAAATAAAGCATGACATACCTGGGAAAAAAGCTCAGTATGTGGGCCTTGTTTTCTTTCACAGAAAGAAGTCTCTGGCTTTACCAATTGCTCATTGCCCCACATTTGTCCCAAATTTTACTCTTTCCCTACCTGGTACATCAAGTTCAGAAGCCCTTCTCTCAAGCCCCACTCTAACTTTTAAAATCATCCTAATAACCAGTGGTATGCTTAGAGTTTACACTTGTCATATACTTTATAACCAGTTGCTAATTTGGTTGAACACAGATCTGTTTTATTCATCAACCTGATGCCTAGCTAACCATACTTTCCAGGTATAATGCTTTTCTTGTGCTGCTGGACAGCATTTCATTCCCTGCAGTCCTGTTTATCCTACATTAGTAGTAGTGTGTAGAATCCATGTCCTTTAAAATTCTGATTCATCAACTTGCCAAATTAGCGCTGAGTGTTTTTATTCCCCAATTACTGTTAATTCTAAAGGCAAGTTATTTTTTTTCTTCTATGGCATGCTCTGTTTCAGTGATTCTCATTCATCACTGTACAGTAATATAACCTATTGAGTTCTTTGTTAATATAGATTCAGGGCTCTACTCCACACCTACAAAATTAGAATCTATGAGCATGATCTCTGGAAAATATATATTTTAATGTCAATAAGAATTCTAATATTCATGTCTGTTCGCAGTGTTGTGAATGACCAGCTTTGTTCCAAACAACGTAACTTACACAGTTAGTTATAATATATTACTAAGCCTGGAATTTAAAGTCTTTTGTCTCTAATTAATTGCATCAAAGAGAGTACCAAAAGGCCAATCATATTACAACCAGACAAACCAGACATATATTTACATCTAGGCTGAAATATGTGTAATTTATGAAAAATGTCAAATCAGTTTTCCTTTACATGCCTATAGTGAATGTGAGTAATATGCTGTGTACTACTAAGACTGACATTTAATAAATGAAACTCTATTTCCTATCTGATTTAAAATGTAAGCCTAGACAGATTTCTTTTTTCTGATACCATGTATGTGTGTGTATATATTGATAGTTAATTTTATGTGCCAATTTAGTAAGACTAGGTGATTCAGATATTTGGTCAAACATGTCTGGATGTAGCTGTGGAAGTACTTTTTAGATGATTTAAGCATTTAAACCAATAGTCTTTGAGCAAAGAGATCACTCTCCATAATGTGGGTTGGCCTCATCCAATCAGTTGAAGGCCTTGAGAAAAGGACTGACTTCCTGACCAATAGGAAATTCTACCAGATGACTGCCTTTGAACTCATGCTTCAGTGTCAGCTCTTCCGTGGTCTGCAGCCTATCTGCCTACTTTACAGATTTTGGACTTGCCAGCCTCCAAGGTCACATGAGCCATTTTCTTAAAATAAATCTCTCTTGATAGATTGATAGATAGATGGATAGAAAGATAGTTATACAGAACCAACAGGATATGTGTGTGTATACATATATATTTATTAATATATACATCATATATATTTTTTCTTTACTAATATATATATCCTATTGGTTCTATTTCCCTGGAGAACCTAATAAATATATATATGCTTGCACAGAATCAAATCTGTTTCAAAAATCTCAGTGTACATTAGTACAGAACTAGTAAGTACTTGTGAAAGGTGAAATGAAATGGAGTCATTATATCAAGGGTTTTTTAAATGAGGTCAGAGGTCATTGAGGAGATGAACCTTACTCACATCCTCGAGTGGAACCATGAACTTTTGAACTGGGCCACACAGCAAATATTGCAAGGACTCAGCCCCAACACCTGCAACTTGCTACCGTAAGAGACTCTTCTTCGTGCTAGACTCAGCAGTCAATTCTCTTCAGCCAAGACTGGTTTCCTGCTGCCAGCCCCAATTCAAGTTCTTTGTAAGCAACATATTAATAAGCATTCCTGTTTGTCTTTAAAAACCCTTGATTTTTATTCCTTGGAGGGATACTATTTGAGTTGTTGCCCCAATCTGTATTCCCCAAACTGAAATTCTGAGACCCCAAATAAATGCTTTGTTTTTAGGTTTGTCTTTTTTCTTAGTTGACACTATTTAATATAAAGTTTTCAATATTGACTAATTAATTAATAGTTGTCTGGCAACATTCAAATATTATTAATGTACTATTTTTAAAAAAATGTCTTTCTTTTAACCCTTATAAGCTTGTGAAACAGATACATAAGTCATTATTGATGAAGAATTCAAGCACATATTTAAAATGAATATAAAATAAAAAGTTTTGTGGCACAACCTTTCAGGTTAGAATCAAGAACTCCACTATGCAAAATAATCCAGTTAAGCAAATCCAAAATCAGGTACTTAAAATAGAGTAAAACAGACTGTTACTAAATTACTAACTAGGCACATACTGTTCAAAAAACAAAAAATAAAGTAACCAGAGCAACACTGGTACATTCAAGACACATTAAATCAAATTCGAATAAAGCAATTGTGCTGTACCTCTAGGTTTTCAGCAGATCTAAACAGAAGTCTTAATTACAAACAGAGATGGACAGAGGCCTGAGTTTTATCCATTCCCACCTGAATTAGAAATTACAATGTTAAAAATATCTCAATATATTTCCCTTCTTACCAAGAACTATCCACACCTTTTTTTTTTTCAGATGTATAAAAACAGTTGTAGTAGAAATTCAGTGTTCCTGGAGAAAGGTTTTAGTTGATTCACTATCAAAATTATTTTGGGGGTACCCAATAAGGTTACAGAGGTCCCCAAACTGTTCTTGGAGCTGAGCATACCTATACAACTCTATCTCACTCTCTTAGGCTTAATACTGACAAAAAGAAACCAGCACCATGTTAGGCTACAAAGAGCTAAAACAACATCATTTTAGGCTACATTTAAGCAGTCAGAATTGCAGGCCAAGTTAAATATTGAAAACAGAGCAGGCTAAGACCTCAAAACAGTCATAGTCCTAAAAGTGTCATGAATCAATTCTAATGATAGGCGTGCAAAAATGATATATCAAGAAACAAGGCAAACTGAGAACTACATTGTTTTTCTGTTAGATTAGAATATGATTACTCAAGAGTAGAACTGACAACAGCAAATTCAGGTCAATGTTAGGATTCATACAGAGTTGCCAGTTGAGTTATCTAGGAAGTAGATTCTGAAACAGAGTTCAGTGTGCAGGATGTTTATTAGGAAGTGCTCTTGGGATCAAATAATAGTGAAGGGAGGGTACAAAAGCAAGATGGGGCAGTGGAAATTGGCTGAGCCCATGGAGAACTTTGGAGCTAAATATGGCTTAGAGTTTTTCTGTTTGACTAAAATGGCCAGATTTTTATACCCCTGCTTTCTTTGGTCATTGGACACACTCTAACAAGTATGAACTTTGGTGAGGCCACTCTTTGCTGCTGAGGCAATCCCAGGGACTGACAAATGAAGGCTTTCTGCTGGCAGTATGCCCAGGTGCTGGAGAGGCATTTCCTTCCTAGATGGAGGGCCTCAGTGTCAGAGCTTCATTTCCATCACTGCCGTCCCTTGTGCTTCTCGGATTCAAATTCTTCATAAACATTTGTAGAGAAGCTCTTTTGGCATTCTTTCAGGATTCTGGTGGACCTCTTCTTCTGGGGGAAACTTAGAAGAGGAAGATTATAGAGAAGAACTGTAGCTCCCACAACTGTATATCTTGGGGACATAACTGATATTCATCATGTCTCTCTTCTACTATTTGTTTTAGGTTCCCTTCACCCTCAGCTACAACATCTATTGGACTTATCTAGACCCTCATTTCTGTACTGATGTAAGTCCATGGTCAACATGCTCTTCTCAGGCCAGATATGCTGTGTTTATTTATAGTCACAGTGTTCAAGGGAGTAAGTACCAAAAGACAACCAAGCAGATCACTTGGGATCAAAATACAATGCTCTTTGCCTCCATTGTGAAAGCGGCCCTTGCTCCTTCTGATAGGCTCAAATATTCCTACCATAATAATGGTTATTCTTTTAAAGTATCTTCTCCAAGCTGGTGTCCTTGCTGTGCCTTCAGTGGGCTGTTGAGTTGTTCTGTCTGTCTAGCAGCTCCAGTTGATGAGGTATGTGATCCAATCATTGGATTTATTAGTCATGAGCACACTCTTGTAATTCCTCTTCTCTAAAGGGGATCCCATGTTCTTAGTGTCATATTGGATCCTGTAACATTTCATAGCTATGTGGCTGTGCTAATGCTGCCTTGCAGACAGGAAAAGAAAATATATACCTATAATACATGCATGTTCTTGTAAGAACATATTTTTAGCTCTTTCATGTGGAAAGGACCTTTTGTACCTAGATGAAAACATCTGGAATGACAGTTGTAATTGATATTATTATTTAGCCGAGTTCTCCCATTCAGTTTTCTCAGTGCCTCCCAAATCAGATGAGAACCTCTTTTTCAGTTCACAATGCCTCTGGTTTTCATATGTAACTTTCCATTGCCTGTTAATTGAGCTCAGCCATTCCCTTTCTTTTATTAGAGCATCTGTTGATCTTGGCAATGGCTACTCCATTTCATTATTCTTGAAGTTCTCTTTCCCTTAGATTTCTCAAATACCTAATGCATTATATCACCTAAATCTAACCTTAAGACTGAGGTGCCTAGTAGATTTGCATGTTAAGTAAGAACCTGTATATATGAGTCTGGAATTAGGAGGAGACATCCACATAGGGGTAATCTGTTGGTATGGATAAAAAGATGACTTTTTTTCTTGGCCAGGGAAGTTTATCTTTTCTTTCTAAATCTACTTTGTTTTCTCAAAACCAATGGGTAAAGCTGAAGTTTAACATATACATATAGTTACCAGTGTTACAAGATATATGCTAAGTTATATTAAAAGGGAAAGCCACAGGCCCAAGAGTTAAGTGCTGGGCCAGGTCATCAAACTGGGGCTATGGTCCAGCCTGATCACTTTCAACTTCCCAGAAATGTAGTCTTAGTCAATCAGGAATTTTCTGGACAGAACCAGTGAGGTAATCTGTCACATGAGCCCCTTCCATCCCCCAAAAAGATAACGAGATGTATTGTGCATGATAAGACCCCATGCCTCTCACCCTAAGGGAGGCTGACCTTGCCTGAAACAAACCCTTCTTTTTTTTTTTGATAATAACTTCTTGCTTTACCCTTCTATCCATAAAAAACTCTCAATTTTGTATAACTCCTCAGAGCATTTCTCTACTTGCTTTACTGCCCAATTCATGAATTGCTTAATAAAGCCAATTAGATCTTCAAATTTACTTGGTTTAATTTTGTTTTTTATAGCAGTCATTAGAAAAACATGGGAATAAAGGATGTGGAGAAATACTAATATGCAGGAAGTTAAAAGAGAAGATGAATTTATATTAATATCCAAAGAATATCTGAAGAGCTACTTGGGCACTGCAAATACCTTCTCAGTTTTTATTGGTGTAGACAGATACAGATCCTGTACAAGTTCATATAACTGAAAATTAGACTCAGAACCAAAATTTGAGAATATGTCATTAAGCACCTCATGTTAACAAAAAATAACATTTGATAGAGTTATGTAAATTTGAGAAATAGAATATTTAAAGCATTTTTATATGGGAATGACATGGCCAAATAAATGACTGTCAAAAAAAGAATATAACCACTCAATGATAGAGTATCTGATTTGAAAATCTAGAATAATTTATTTCATGACTGGAGAAAAATTAGATTGGGACAGTTGAAGCACAGCTGTGAAATACTGATTTTACATGAATTTTGCATAATGTTATAAAGTTTTCGTGCCCAGTAAATGAAGAATAATTACTTCAGTCTTTAAATTTATGGTCAAGTTGCTTGAATCTTCAATTTCTTTTAGGTGGAAAGAAAGGAAATACTTTTAAAATAGCAGTTTGTAGAGGAGGAAAAATAATTTTCCCTCTACTATTCTAGGTTCTTAACAGAAAATCCCCTGTAACAGAAGACAGATTATTGGAGAAAAACAAACAGAAGTTTAATAATATGTATACAGATTGTATATAGAAAGGTTACCAGGAAAATTGAGTAACTCCCTGAACTGGCTTGAGCCACCACTGTAAATATCTCCAGCTAAAGACAGAAGAAGAAGATAGGTGTGTAAGGAACCACTTACAGGAGATTATCAGCCAAAGTACGTGTAACTTTGGGCTGGAGAGGAAGGAGGAGGGAAATGTGTCCCCAGCCTGGGGCAAATAAACCGCTGAAGCTGAAATCAGTCAAAGAGAAAAATAAAGTGGGAGAAACCCATTTATTGCTTACAAGAAGTCATCCTCTCCCTTTCGACCATGTCTCTCTCTGTCCTGGCTGGGAAGAAGTCCATTCCCCCAGAAAACCTCTCCTGTCCCAGGGTGCACTTTCCTCTCCACCCACCTTGTAATCACCTATTGATATGGAGATGGACTACTTCTCTCTATCCCTTGGAAACACCTATTGAATATGGAGATGCACTAAGGCCAGGCAAGAAATTCTGAAAATCTTGCAATTTTACACACAGCACAGTGAACAAGAGCGTGGTGCAGATAAATGGGTAAATTTCTAGAAATGTAGTCATCTTCTTCCTGATACAAAGATGGAGATGGGCTTACAGGTGGAGACTTCCTTTATAAATGCAAATTTCTCCTATAAAAAGGTGACAGAAGGGTACTGATTTCCAGAGCTTCTTTGGTGTCTGCAGTTTCTTAAAGTTAACCAGCTCAAGAGAATCCTTATGCCAAATAATCATATTTTAGGGTGACAAATTCTGCTTCCCTTTATGTTCACATGTAATTGTAGTACTCTTGAAAAAGAAGTTAACTCCCTTTACTGTTTTCCAGTGGAAAGTCATGCTAAACTTGAGTGTCTTCTGAGAGTATCATAAAATGCTCTTGCCTGCCCCAACAACCACCACAGGTAATAGGACATAGTCATAATTACCCAGGTTTAGAACTGAGCACAGCTGGAAGTAGGGTTTAAATGATGCTAAATTTCCTGAATTGCAGTCATAAGTAACTGTGAATTTTGAAATGCTGAAATTAGATATTGAACTATGTTCCAGTTTCAAGTATACTAGATCTCATGTGAAATTCATCAACATTTATCAATGTGTTTTGTCTACACATTTCTCACTGGATGTCCTCATGCCCTATTTTATAAGCCTACAATTAATTCATGTAAGTTAAAATGGTGTTCTCAGTTCCTAGCAACCCATTAAACACAGATATTTGTAGCAAGATTTTTGTCTGGTTTAATTACACTGAAATTTTAATAACGAGGAGGCAATTTTCCATGTTCTTCAGGGCACATTAGAATGCTGGATTTTAAAAAAGAATCCTGGACAAGAATGGAGACATCTTATTCAGTCTCTCATTGGCTGTTTTTAGGGAAGACAATGAAATATCCTGTGCTTCCTGTTTTGTTGTGTATTTCAGTAAATTGAAGAGACTTTTATGAAATCCTATCATAGCTTTTTCCAAATTTTATATATCAAGACACAATTCTTAAATGATTAATTTTTTTAAGAATAGCACTCACATGTTTTTATGCTGAAGTATTAGCCATCCTGTGTTTGACTCATTAGACTTTTACATAAAGTATGCTTCGCATTTGTACTTTTTATGTAGGTGAACAGCCATGAAAATAGAAACTCAGAAAGTAGATATAGGTTTCTTGTGTATGAGAAAGAAAATAGATAAAAGGAGTTCTATTGAGCATAGCAATTGGTAAAATTGGTGCTGATTTTGATGTTTACTGGGGAGAAATTTTGATTAGATTTCATTTAGTGTGGAAAATTGGACCCTGCTACAAACTCTATAGTATTCCATGCTCCAGACAGGCTTACAGACCTCTCCATCTGTCAAATATCATGCTCTTTGGTTTGGAACATATTCCTTGGTTTTGAGCATTATGTTTGAACAGATGGAGTGGCCTGTTTGTAGATAAAATTAACAATGCATTTCTGTATATATTAATTCGTTCTAGTTTTTATAATTTTTTCCCCTGTGGTATTTAAAACCCAAATTACGTGTGTTGTTTAAAAGAGAGAATGAAAATGCTGAACTTGAGCAACTCAAAATAACTGCTGGAATCATGGCCAACATTAAAGGTTTTGAAAAATTACATGACATATAGAGGATATCTTTTGAATACTCTTGAAAATATTAAATAGCAAAAATTCTTATGTTCTAAATCTCTAAAATTGTGTAAATTAGAGTACATCATTACATAATCAATGATTTAATGCTTTCTACTAAAATGCCATTCTCAGATACTGTAAGCTATCATTGCTTGCAGAATACATAGACTACAAGAATTTTAATGGTCAATAGAAACAGAAGACATTAAGATACATGACAAATATATGAACAGCCAGAAGTCATAATTATCTAATTTTAATTATCTGCATGTTTTCTTTTTGCTTTGTAAAACGTATGTATAAATATATTTACAGATACAAATATATGGTCAGTAAAATTCCAAATATTTTGTTATTCTGGTTTCTTTTTAATGGCAATAATATATGCGTGTATTTTTTATATACAATAGTAAATTAAGAAAAATTGTCAAAGCTATTCCTCCTTTTGTTTATAGTTTCTACTTTTAACATTTAGAGAACTTTTATTCCATAAGTATTTTTTACAATTGTGTTTTTTCCACTACTTTTATATTTGCAGGGTAAATACTTCATCATGACTATTTTATATCACATTTATTTAATTTTTTTCTCCATAATTTTTGAACCTAGATTGTTAAATTCCCACTATCTCACCTAAATGTTTTCATTGTTCTTGGGCTGTATTTTATACGTAGTGTAAAATTCACAGGAAACTGCTGACATAAACACAGTAATGAGATTTCCAATCCAGAAACAAGACATGTTTTCCATTTACTTAATGCTTTTCCATTAAACTGAGAGTAGATTTTTCCATTTTATATCTGTTTTGAGTTAGGGTATTGAGGGAGTAAGTTTATGGAAGATCTATTGCTACCTATTTAAATATACATTTTTAACTGATAGATATACTTCATAAAACTTTTAAATTTAAATTTTTTAAAATTACTTTTTATTAGTTTATTGGTGTTTTTCTGAAGACTTCCAAGTAATCATGTCATGAAAAAAATGATAATTTTATAAATACACTTAAGGTAATATTTTTCTTTTCAATTGCTTAAGATTTTCCTAGAAATTTTGAAAAAAAGTGAATAGCAATTGTGACTGAATTTTTTTTCTTTATTGGGAAAGTCTCTAGTATGAGATGTATACTAATGAATCACATACTTTTTACTGTATTAAAATAATAGTCCTATAACTCTTATGTGGCAGAAACTGACAAAACTTGCCCAGAGCTGGAAACTCCCTCTGGCCTGGAGCTAAAATCATACAGCAATGTCTTTGTAAGTATATAATGATGATATCATTTGGCTTACAATAAAATCTTTAAGTAGATCTATTATTTACAAGTTATTTAATCAACATACAGTAACTTACAAAGATTTTCTTTATGAAGAAATTCATGACCTCTTTTACACAAATATATAATATGAATGCTCATTACTTCTAATGGAAATTGGATTATCATTATATATTTTTATTTAAAGTAATCAACATTTTAATATATTTCTACAAAATGACATTTTATAAGATGTATATCATAAAAGTTTAGGTTTATACCATCTATCCCCTTACCTCTATGTTTTTCATATTTCAAAATAATACTTAACAAGTTGATTCCTGTTTTCTGAAGCAGTAAGACTACCTGATTTAAGGAAACTTCTTTTTTCTTAACATTTTTTGAATGACAGGCATTCAAAGTAAATATGAGTTTCTTATCATCATGTGTGAATGCCAGTCAGTTGCTCTATTCAGAGATCTCTAGACATATCGAATGTGTAATCCAAGATTTGACAAATACTCCAATGGAAGAACTGCATCTGTTTTTTTAAAAAACTTGCTACCACAGATAATTTCAATGGCAAGAACAGAAGCAAATTAAAACTGTTGCCAAGTATCCATCACTTCTGCATTCTCAAAAAGAATGATCCCCAATGTGAGAACACTCTGCTCTAAAACACCTAATGTGAGCAGCCTAACAATGAATCATCTTGAGAGAAAAGCCAGACAAACGAATGATCTTAGTATAAAATCCAATTCATCAATAATTTCCTGTAACAACTGTTGCCCCTAATCAAGTTCGTTCTGTACAGAAGTACTTCAATGCTGTAAAACTTACAAGGCATCAGGCTGCCTTTTGTTGGTTTTGTTTTATAGATTACAAATTTGTCAGGTGAGACAATTGAACATGGAGATGCTAAGAATGTAGAAAAGTCCTGTCTACTTTTTCATAGCGGTTACCTAAAGAGTTTGTTTTTATATTTTATAAAGCAAATTTGGCTTTGACAATATTGAACAGTAATTTAATTCAAAAGCACTTTTTAACTTGACTATATCACAAATATAATTGTGTTTGGCTCTCTCTCAGTCTCTTTTTGTCTCTTAGTCTCTGTCTCTTCCTGTAGCTGTATGTCTACACACAAATGTTTGTGTGTGTAATTAATAATTCACTGCATAATTTCTGAAATCAAATCCAGCTCTATTTCTTACCAACCATGTGATGTTAGCTAAATTATTTATGTTCTCTATGGCTCAGTTTCCCAATTTGTAAAGCCAAAATATTAGTAATAACTAAGCAATTATTTTGAGACTTGACTTAATACATTTGAGGCACTTAGAACAGTGTCCAGCATATACTGAATATTCAATAAATATGACCATAAACATTTTAAATGGAAGGAGTTAAAAGAAAGGCTATTTACTCTCTGGAAGACTCATGCCAGAAGATGATCATCAAAAAACCCCAACAAAGATCCACGCACTGCTACAGCTGTAGCTGCACTCATCCCACCAGTTCCTGGACTTGCCATGGGAATGAAGAAGGAGATATCTAAGCTGGCCTGTGCATACAGTAAAACAACAAATTTGACTGGATCTATACTGTTGGAACTCAACCAAGAATTTGGAGAAGTGCAAATTGTAGCGCTCCAAAGTCTTACAACTACAGACTATTTACTGTTAAAAGAACATATGGCATGTGAACAGTCCCCAGGAATGGGTTGTTTTAATTTGTCTGATTTCTCTCAGACTGTTCAAGTTCAGTTGGACAATATCCACCATGTCATAGATAAGTTTTCACAAATGCCTAAGGTGCCTCACTGGTTTTCTTGGTTTCACTGGAGATGGCTGGTAATTACAGATATGCTTTGGTTATGTAACTATACTCCTATTATGTTAATGTGTGTGTGCAATTTAAGTAGTAGCTTAAAACCTATACATGCTGAAGTTACTCTACAAGAAGATATGTCAAAGAAATTATCAATCTTCCCAGGTTTTCTTCTGCCTGCTACTTCTATAGCTTTTCTTCTTCCTACCTAATCACAACCTTTAAATAGAACTCGTGCCACATGTCGAATTTACCGAGTATCATAATTCTTCCAAGTGGTAAAGATACCTCAAGACAAATGCTGGGCATAGAAGCTACAGGGCATAAATATGCAAAGATGTAAAAAGCTAACCTTTTCAAACAATAAGGCTTCTCTCTCACTTACCAACTTCACATTTCCCTGTATGGCCCCGGAAGATGACTGGTTAGCCAGAGACGGGTAAGATTCCTCAAGGGAGGAACAACCTAAGACAGGCACAGTCGCAGGGGGGCCATCAGGTGAGAAATTGGGGATCAACAGAGGTGAGGCTTAGAACCTCACCCCCCCTGTTCTGAGAGAAATCTTCTGCATATGTGGATGTTTTATTGCCCTGGTCTAGCTTGGATTAACACATAGTCTACAGGCACACACCTGATCATCTACATTTGCTCTCTTACAACACTAAACTATGTTTTCTACCTTTATCTTGTATCTACCTACCACTTCAGCATTTTATTAAAAATAATAATAATAAAGAGAGAAATGTAGTATCCACACATAAATCAAGTATAAAAACCAAATGAGTATTCATATTTGAACTGACTGTTTAGAGTTCATAATGCATGAGCAAAACTGAAAGTTTCTGTGATGACTGCCCTTGTACTGTTCACTATGTAACTTATTCATTATGTAAGAATTTGTTCTCCATGTAAGAACTTGTTTGTTATGCCTCAGAAGATTGGAGACTGACGAAAATTAGGCTTGGGGTGGATTAATGATTGTGCATTGAGCATTGACTCCCCTATACAGAATTTTATTGTCGTTAACAACCATTTGATCAATAAATATGAGAGATGCCCTCACAAAAAAAAAAAAAAAAAAGGACAGACTTCCAATGGTAAAATAAATAAGTAACCAGGATGTAATGTATAGCATAAGGAATATAGTCAAGATATTGTAACAGCTTGGTAGGGTGATAGCTGGAACCTCGAATTATGTATATAAATGTTCTACCACTGTGTTGTACACTTGAAACTAATGTAATGTAATACTGTGCGTCAACTACCCTTCAATAAAAAATAATTATTTAAAATAAAAAAAATAAAAATAATAAAAATAATAAAAATAATAAAAAAAATTTAAAAAAAAAGAAAGGCTATTTATAAGTTTCTTGAGTACATTAGAGCAGATACAGTTAGATATGAGATAGTATCCATGATTTTCAGTGTTATATTTGCTGTCACTTAATACTCCCTTAAACACATGTTCAGCACTTTAGATAAGCATCTTAGGTAATTTTGATGACATCTTCCATGTAAATGTAGTGACTTTAATAAAATCTAGTAGTTGGCCTTACTAGTGGTATAATTGTTAAGGCTTGAACATTTGTCTTAAATTTTGATAGAGAAAAATGCAAAGTTCAATCAGAGGATATGAAGATACTGCAATCTGGCCTCAGATGCAGTACACATGTACCTTTAATAAGAAGATGTAGTTTATTTTTTTAATAAAAGTGTGCATTTTACTACAGAATATAACCACAAATTTGGACAAAAGAGGAAAAAAGTTACATATCTCCACAAACCTAATACAACCACTGTTGACATTTTGTGGTGTTTTCTTTCCATAGTTTACCCTGTGTGTGGTTTTCTATTTTCACATAGTTACGGGTAGTTGCAGCTACAATTTCTTATCCCGTGTTATTTTGGTGATCCAGGATCTGTCATTGAATACATTTTTGTGAAAGGTAGGACTTGTTTTCCAACTTTGGGAATGGAGAACTACAACAGTCTTTTCCCTTTCTATCTAAAAGTTAAGGCATGGGCAATTTTAATGTCTTGGCCAGTTTGGACTTTGGTCTTTGAATTTAGAGTAAAGGTGGAAGAGACTGAATGAAGGAAAGCAGGAAGAGAAATCAGAGACTCTGTAGAACTTCTACTTGTGTAGATACAAGCACACATATTAATTATTGTAAACTATATAATTTTGTTATATTTTAAAAATTACTGAAATATTTTCTCGCAAGTTTTTAAGCCACTAGACTATGTATAAATTTCCTGGTAATCTTTTTTTCAACAACTTTATAGATGTTGAGAAACACTTTAAGTAAACATTTGATTTAATTTACCTGGTATCGCACAACTTCAGGAGAGTATTTAAAATCAAGTCTGGATGCACAGTTCATTTCAAGTCAAATTCCTCTTTTATTGTTTTTGAGAAATCTTTATGCATAAGTTAAATTATGGCAATGAACACAGGACAAATATAATTATTTTCAGTGGCTGAAGATTTGACATTTCATATTTGTAACAATTGTGCTTTTCTATGCTTATATTTTAAATAGTGTATCTACTCACAATTAATAGATAAATGAAAAAAATGGCAAAAAAAGGAAATTTAATAATTTCTATAACATCCTTTACAAAATGCATGCCTAACTATAGGAGATTTTGTTTTACATTCAGGTTTTAAAGGTAAAGGATTACTGAATCCTTTACCTTTAAAAAGCAAACTTCCTATCACTGCTACTGCACATTCAAAACATAATGGCATTTGACAGTAAATACATAGCCTCATCAAATCACTTATCTCCCCATGCTTCTGCAGTAATATTGAGGGAATCTGAATAAATCACATCTCAAAGAGTACAGCTGCTCTCAAACAGCATAACTAATGAATTGCCTTAACTGGAAGAGAGCAAGTAATGTCTTGGATTCATAATATAAGACAGCTGATGGCCAAGTGCTTGATCTGAATCAGTCACCGTAACTAATTACAGCCTGAAAAATTATAGCCATTTTTATGGTAATTATTAGTAAACAGCTAATAACAATTCTTGGAAAATAGATTGCCATCAAGTTTACAGAATGGTGAAATAACACACTTGGTAGTAATATACATGCCCATGTTTTTTATTTTTGCCTTTCCCTTTTCTTTATCAAAATTATAGTTGGCCCATTATTATTTTAAAACTGATAATATAAGACTATAGAACAAATGAAATGATAATACTGTATTGAACACTGGAAATATGCTGAGAGTATATTTCAAGTGCATTCATTACACACAAAAATGGTGACTATGTAAGTAGATGTTATGTTAATTAGATTGACTGCAGTTATCACATCAGTATATATGTATTTCAAATAATCATGTTGTATACTTTAAATATATACGATTTTCATTTTAAAATATAAATTAAAAAGAACACACTGGTAGGATGAATAAATAATTAAAAACTAACAACGAAAACATAACTAGCTACAAAATTAGCTTTTATTTCAATTGTGTGTATATTTATATTTATACAAATTGTATAATGTTTTGGTATCATCCCAATGCTAAGGATAGAATTTGTGGTTAATACCTACTAAAGTAAACTCTTGCTTGACAAGAGAACTGTTTCAAAGTATGATAATTTGATACTTATTTAGTAGAATTTACTGATATTAAAATTTTATAACTATTCAATTTATTACAGAGCTAGGTTACCCAGCTCACAGGAAATGTTTGTATTTGGAGAATGTAAATTAGTCAGAAGTATAAAACTTTCCTATATAGTCAAGTTTCTAAGAAAGGAAGTGAGGAAGGAGATGGAGTAAAAGAGGTTGTTCAACCTTCTTGTTAATCAAAGAAATCCAAAATAAAATTACGATTAGTTAAATAACAATAAAATTGTTCCTCTTTTTGTGCTGGTAAAAATGTATAAGTTGCAAATCCTACCATTTACAACAACATGGATGGAGCTGGAGGACATTATGCTCAGTGAAACAAGCCAGGCAGAGAAAGACAAATGCCATATGATTTTCCTCATTTGTGGAGTATAATAAAGAAGCAAAACTGAAGTAACAAAACAGCAGCAGACTCAGAGACTCCAAGAAGGGACTAGTGGTTACCAAAAGGGAGGGGTGAGGAGGGAGGTTGGGTAGGGAGGGAGAAGGGGATTGAGAGGTAATATGTTTAGTACACATGGTGTGGAGGATCACAGGGAGAACAGTGTAGCACAGAGAAGGCACATAGTGGATCTGTGGCATCTTACTACACTGATGGACAGTGACTGCATTGGGGTATAGGTGGGGACTTGACAATATGGGTAAATGTAGTAACCACATTGTTTTTCAATGTGAAACCTTCATAAGAGTGTATATCAATCATATCTTAATAAAAATTTTTTTTTTAAGTGTAAGTTGCTAAAAGATTTTCAGCAAAGCATTCCAGTCATTTAATCTTCCACTCGGCAAAAACTAATGATAAATTATCAATGAGTCAGTTCATTTCTGTGAATTTTTATTAAAGAAATAAAATGGAATATGAAAAAACTTATTTAAGAAAATGTTATGTATGAAAACTTTGTAGTAACAGGGAAAATGAAAGATAAAAATGTTCTCATGTATTACAAATAGAAATGTATTAATTTATGAAGATAGAGATTACTCAGTGCCAAGAACAACAGATCATACACTTTCCTTTTCTTATACTTATTAACAGATATTTTATTGTGATTATATATTTCTTTTTTTTTTTTAACATCTTCATGTAAAATTTACAGCTTAGTGTGTTTACAGATTGCCTAATTTAAAAATATTGAAACCCAGGTATCAACTTATTTCCAGTGCAAAACAGAAGCTGTGTCACCTTTCTACATAGTGCATCAATCATATAAAACAGAATATTTCTGGAACTTCAAAATTAGCACTGTTTTATCTTATAGTGTCTGCAATTTCTAAAAGATGTGAATATCATTATCAGTGTTTCAGTGTTTTTAATATACGATGATAAACATACTAAAACTTTTATCATTAAATCTAGCATTAAGCATTACAGTTGAGGCCCTCATGCTTTTTATTTTTGAATATCTCATATTGAGAGGTTAATATCTTATGTGTAAATTACAAATTTGTAAAAAAAAACTACAAATTTATGTGTAAATGACACAGTAAAGTTCTACTCTGATGTATAATATGTAGACATATATGAGAACCATATTCCTTATTACAGAGTTTGAGTCAACACTGTTTGCTATGAATACCTCTTAAAGAGATTTTCCTGCAACATTGCTTTTTCTGACACATGAAATTGATTTCTTTGGAGGAGAAAATACATGTAGACAATTCACATTTTCATTGATACCATTTTCACTTCATATGTTAAAAAAATTCATGTTGTATTTAGTATCCTTGATGGTGCCATAATAAATATTTTGGAATGATGCCCAATTCTAAACAGGAAGGTAGAATGATTACAATAGAATCCCTCCTCTCACATGCAAATCAATTCAAATATATTGAACTAATAAATATTGTCTTTAAATTTAAAATCTATAGCCAAGATGAATTCATGAACATACAAACAAATAAAAGTCATGATATTGAGATTGGGCCCAAGTTGGAGAAAGGAGAGACAGATACTGAGTGTAAGATCTCAAGG
Organism: Manis pentadactyla; assembly: GCF_030020395.1. Lineage (NCBI taxonomy): Eukaryota > Metazoa > Chordata > Mammalia > Pholidota > Manidae > Manis > Manis pentadactyla. The sequence continues at coordinate 51,471,769 of NC_080024.1, forward strand.
AACCAGAATAGAAGCTTTAGAAATTGGTTTAGATATTGAAGCTCACATATCAACAAAGTCTGGATATCAATCAAGATAGGTCTCAAAAACATATAGGTAAAACAAGCTTTAGTCAGTATATAATTCAAGTTACATATAAAAAATTTTTAAGTTTTGAAAATGATACAGAAGCATAAAACTTTATCTTGGGTCTAGAAATCTTTCAAATGTGTTGATAACTAATTTGTTATATTTAAAATACTAAAGAAGAAAAACAGGATTGAATATTTATGTATCATTTGTTCATGTGTCTAATATTTTTTCTGTACTCTTCTCTATTTTAAATCGAAGTCTCCACCAATTCAACTCTACAAAACTAAAATACAAACCCTGATGTACCACTCTTTTTCTTCTTCATCAGTTTCTCCCCATGATCAGTAATGTGTACCTTAGTTCTTGATGCATTATGATTGCTCAATGAATTTTTGCTGAATGAACAAATATACATTAAATGACTGCATAGGAGAGTGATCTGATACCATATAAACTAAGTGTCAAGGGCCAAAAAATTACTCACATATTTTTACTGTGGATGCATACTTGTATAATTCACAAAGAAATATAGATATTGGCACAGAAGTAACTGTTTTTTTATAAACTAAAAAATGCCTATTTAATTTATATTGTAGGGGCAAGAAGAGGAAGATCATAGTCATTGAATCTTGGAAAATAATAGGGTAAAAATCACACCCCCTGAAGAAGGATGTCCAGACTGACAGAACACTGAGTGGTAGTTACTAAAGGAAGAACAGGATAAAGATAGTGGTGTTGGACACCAATCATTTCACTTATTGCAGCCTCATATATTGAAAGACCACCTTTAGATTCTTAAGAACCTGGGTTTGAATCCAATCACTACCAACTAATTCTGACCTTAATTATGAATATAACACTTTCTAGTTCTTGTTCTTAATGCTGAACAATTTTATTTACACAGAGTATCAAATACTCTAAAAAGTTGAGAAAATGTGACTAATAAGACATAAATAATGATAAAAAATGACTTTTATAAGTGCTTGATATGAATTAAATTATTTAATCCTTCTTACAAACCTATGAAGTATATATTATCATTATCCTCATTTGACAGATCAATAAACTGAAACACAGGATATTTAAGAAGGTTGTCCAAGTTTGGGCAGCTACTGAATACTAAATGTAACACTGGAACTCGGACACTTAAGGCTTTACAATAGGCGCAATTAACCATTATGTTATTCTGTCAATTATTTACTTTTAGTTGTTTTTTTTTTCAAGGAAGGAACTCTAGCACAATGACCAATAGTTTCTCTAGCAATACCTAGTAAACATTTAGTTAAACACATTTTTCATCAGTATTGATACTAAATTCCTTTGTATCTCAATGTTAAATTAAATAAAGCAATTGCAAATAAATATTTCAGTATAAAACAAACCTCTCCTAGGATTTTATGTAAACATTTAATTCTTGAGGAATATTTAAAATTTTGAAACTTACCTTTTAACCATCCAGATTTATTTTAAATTTATCCAGATTTATTTTAAATAAAATTATAAAAATAACCCTAATTTATACCATATTCTTATATGGCATTAAATTCAATCTAATAATAGCTTTAATTAATTTTCCATCTCTTCATTATACTTCTAAAAATATCAGTCTGAATTTGATACAGTAATAAATTACATGGATTTCGATAAAAACAATTCAGCTGTAGATTATGACTTTTTTGTTGACTTTTCCAAAGTTAAATGTCAATTGATTAAAGGGCTTCAAGATACATCAGTAAAATTTAATCTGCAGTAGGCATAATTTCTCTGAATGTAACACATCTTTTCTGTGAAGCAAGAGTAAATACACGTAGCTGAAATGTTACATTAGTTAAAATTATAAATAATTGTGGAGATAAAACAGAATCATAAGATATGCTCTGTTAAATCCAAGGAAAGAAGGAAAAAAGGGTAAAAGAAGGAAAGAAAAATTAAACAAATTGAAGAATATAATGACATTTTAATCTGACCATATCAGCCTACATATGAATGTTCCAAATCAATTAGAAGACAAGAGATTGTCAGATTGTCAAGATAAGAAAACAAGACCGAGCTGTATACATAAAGGATATTCTTTAAGGAGATCTTCAATGAATCCTTGCATCAAACGTCTTTGTATATTTCCATGAACTGTGCTTCACTTTTTGTAACACTCATCATGTTGCAAATTCCTTAGAGACTATGTTCTACTTACATCATAGCTAGTGTTTTCCTCTTTCCTAAAATTGTCCCACTGCCTATTATAATGCTGAGCAAATTCCCTATTCAAAGCTGTCAGTATCTTTAAACAAATCATAATTATACAGAAAATTCAAACAAAAAATTGATAATATTGGGAGAATCTTCTGAGAATATCTTCTAGCAAAAAAATATACAAAGTATGCATTTAGATCCTTGGCTAAATTTTTTACAAAAACAATTATTTAAATGTAATATAGGATGTACTTCAATTTCTGCACCTAATGGACAAATTAAAAGAAAAATTATCACTGTGTAAAAAAGCATCTGAGAAAATACAATAGCATTTTAGTTATATATGGCAAAGATAATATTTGTATATCTCTGGAAGTTAATGTGGTGAATGCACATAATTATATTCTAAATTGTGTTCACGATATTTTACAATATTTGGGAAAGCAAATATGATTTCAGATACTAAGTAGAAAGAATATGTTAATTGATTTTCAGTTATTTTGGTTGATGAACTCTAAATTACATATAGAAATGGAATCAGATCAAGAACGATTACTCAAGAACAGGTTTGATGTTTGGCAGATACAAAATTTATGCAACAGAACTTCATTATACCCTGAAAATAGCTTATTATTCTGGTCTATTTTTTTTGTTTTACATATTTAATTTTTAAACCATTCTCTCAATATATTTCTGACATATTTCAATTTATTAAGTCTTTGTTTTATATGATTAATATAAATTGTGGCTGTTTTGTCTGGCATGAGTTCTTATTTAGACACACTGAATTTTATTTCTTTGAAGGCTTTATTATCAAAGAAACCACATAGAATTTTCAAATGTATTTCATATGAATCATATGTCATCAAATCACTCAGAAAAATACTAAATAACATAAGATAATGGGCTAACTAAACTGTAATTTTTAAAGAATATTAAGAGAAGGAAAAATACAATTATCTCCAATAAGACCTGTAAAGTCCAAGAAAATAAAAAGGAAAATGGTTGACACCTTAAAAAGCAAATAGATAGAAGATATGTAGACATTTTGTCTGTTAACCTAAGGCAGTTAAGTGCATTGGTTTCAACACAAGAAAAATTACATGTCTGTAACAAGGATAGAATAGCACCCATACATAATGTGCAAATTACATGAAAAAAAACACCCCAAAACTCCAAAGCAATGTATTTACCTGTAACTAATATATAGGACAAAAATCTAATCACAATAAGTATGTGCATATCCTAGATATATTTCATTACACATTTAGCAATAGCAAATTTAATGGTTATGCTTTATAAGAAGATGAAAGCAGAAATTATTGTTCTCTCTTCACTCTCCTTTAAATGAATTTCCAGTCATGTATGATAAACAGTATACAGAGCAATATTTACATGTATCAAAAATATGTATCATTTCATTTCAGAGCAATGTGTTACCTTTAAAATGCCAATGTTTATCCCATTATATTAATGTTTAAGCCAGGGAATGCCTCCAAATTATGTGCATACCATCATCCCATTTTCTTAATCAACACTGATTACAAAATTTTTGCTAATTGACTCAATTGTGTTATGCCTGTCTTGACTCATCCAAATCAAACAAGGTTCATTGAAATTCAAGTGTCCCATAATAACATCAGATTATACATTAATATTATCCATTTGTTTAGAGACAAACTGGATTGAATTGCAATATTTTGTACATGCAAATAAGCAAATATGGTAAATGAGCGTAGAATATTTTAGTTTACAAGAAGAGGTACTAGAAATGACACTTTTATTCATAGTTCTAGTTATTTGGGAGATAACATGAGAAGGAGAAAATGCATGTGATCATCAATGAAAAGAGTTGCTATTATATTATATATTGAATTATTTTAGTAGTTAAAAAGAAAAAAATATTTTTTAATAAAATTGAGATATTTTGTGTGATTGATTTTCATTTTGAAATTATATCAATAACACATGTCTGATTGAAAATGCTAATGTATTGTTGAAAACTAAAACTAAAGGGCACAAGCTGAAAAATCAAGAATTACCCACAGCCCAAATACATTTTTTAAAAGGTTTTTTTTTGGTTAATTTTGAAATTATGATACAGTACAACTGACTTCTTTTTTCTTTTGCTGTATAATTCTGTTAATTTTAACACATACATAATGTCATGTACTCAGCACCATAATACTGATAGAGAACATACCCATCACTTCAAAAGTTTCCCTCATTCATTATTTTGCTTTCAACATTCCCTCCCATCACCCCTTTGTCAGGTTATCAGATTGAATAATTGCTATTCATCTGTATTCAAGTTCACTGACTCTTTCCTCTTTTATCTTCATTCTGTTACTGAGTTTGTTCAGTGAGTTTTTCAGTTCTAAAGTTACTATCTGGTTCATCTTTATATGTATATGCTCTCTATATTTTATATTTTAACATTTGCTTCAAAAGTGATTGAATATTTTTATAAAAACTGCTTCCAACATTTCTTCATCTCTTGAAATTTTGTCCCAGCAAGTAGATATCATCATGGTGCATTGTACACTGAGTAATTTTGGATTATTTGGATTACTGGGCAATTTTGGAATAATTTTGAATAAGTTTCAAAAATCTTGGACATTTTGAGTTTTACATATTAAGACATTGGGTATTGTTTAAATCCTATGGAGAATGTCAAAATTTATGTTTCAGTATGAAATTCTTGGTTTTCAAAGTTCCTTTTCTAAATTCTCCCAGCACTTTCCTATTCCCTTGGGCCCCCCTTTTTAAAGGCAGAAAGCAAATAGTTCTGCTAATGACCTCTGTCTGGGGCTAAGAGGTAAGAGTACAGAGAGAGAGTAAACTGGGCTTTCAGCCCCACCCTCTGGCTCTGTCCCTCCAGGAGCACAGGAGCAAGGCTCCCATCCCTTACACTTGCTTGCACCTGCAACTGCCACGGATTGCAGCTGTTTCTGCCCCCAGCACCACAGGATTACCTAGTCTATAGTATGACAGAAAAGGGAAAGAAGAGGAAAAAAATGTTATTTCCTCTTCTTTCCACTTCTCAAGCTAAAACTAAATGGCTTTTCCTGGAGCTGTTTTGTTTGCTGTTGTTTTTACCGTACAGTGCCCAGTCTGAGGTTCTCAACTGAGTTAAATGCAATCTAGGAAATATTAAAGGATACAAAATGCTAAACCCAGCATCAGTTTGGAGGTGCTTTGATTTGTGGTGTTTTACCTGCCTGTTGCTGTTTACATTTCAGAGTTCTCCAATAGCTGTGCCATGCACTCAGTCAAGGTTTTATAGTTGTGTTCTGTGGGAGAGAAAGAGGTACATTTACTTCATCTTACCCCAAACTGGAAACTCACCAGTTATATATTTTTTCATATATTGCTTTCCAAATAACAAATGTATCATTTTTATAACTGGAGACATGGGCACAGAAAGGTTTATAACCAGATAAAACTGAACTATAGAGTGATGCTGGAGGCTCAGATATATGTAAAATTGGCAAGTATTTTAGTAATTTTATAGGACTTTGGGTTTTTGACATTAAATCTAGGCAGAAAATGCAGCAAATGTTAATGCTATCTATATTAAAACATTTTTATTATATTTTCACTACCATTTGTATAATATAAATGGATACTAAAATATACTTTTAAGCTAGTCTTTAAGATAAAGATTGTAAAACTTTATACTTAATTCTAGAAAATAGTTTCTATAAACTACAAATTACTCTAAATAACAAATCTCCAAAACAACAGAGCCACATACATTTCTATAAATATTAGTGTGTTATATTTTTAAATTATGTTAATTTGCCCAATGCCACCTGGCATAAATAGAAGTTCATCTCTCCTATTCCTTTTTTGAAATATTAATATTTAACTATATGATATTAAAATAGACAAATTTAATAATTCCTTATTAGCTTGAAATATTGAAATTAAACTAAAAGTATGGCTTCAAAGTGTAACAAATGAAACCAAATTCTGTTCATTGTAGCCAGAGAGCATATGAATCTAGAGTCTGTCAGTGCTGCTCATTAAGCCAAAGTGCTCTTATCTGGATATATATGTACCTTGTCATATGATGGTTTGCTGTTTGATATCTATCAAATATTCAGTGAAAAAACACATGTTTGTTTTTCCATGGATATAATTTATAGTATTTTTGCAAATAGCACAATCAGTTCTTTAGAGATTCTAAGTATTTGTGCAAGGATATAAAAACCCTGAGATAAAAGAAAAATACTACTGTTTTTAAATGACAATGGTAAGAATTGCATCTTTTATATTTTCAGGCTATACAACATAATTCTTTAAATTATTATGAAGAGATTTCAAGTCCATAAGTGATCTTGTCCTTTGTGCTACTTTTTAGCTAAGAAAGGCTGCAACCAGGGAACAGCAGTAGCTTACATAACTGATACGGAGTGTGAGCTGCTTTATCATTGTTGATAAGGATTGGTGTTTCATCATTTAGATGCTTTGGGTACTTTCATGCTACACATATTTTTGTTGTAGTAATATGAACATAAAGGTAAATCGTACCGAATGGCATAAATGAAAAGCAAGAGTGCTAACCTGCCACCTCCCACCAGTCCTAACCTTCAGTCCTATGCCCTCACATCAGGCAGCTACTCATCACTTCTGAAGTTCTTTCTACAATTAGTTCCCCCAACATTTAAAAATATTATGCTTAACAATATTTACTCAACTTTAGATACTATCTATTCATTTCCTCTTGTGACAATTAAGATTTCACATCAGTACACCACCACCATATCCCTTGGTTTTGAGAAGAAGCTCACTCCCTCTTCTTGGGGAGGAGTGTAGAAAAAGCAGTTTCACTTCTTTCTTGATGAATAATTCCAGACTTTCAGGACCTTCATTTCCTTGAGCCTCATGTTTTCAAATAAGCAGTATGGATGTTTCTTGGTATTAAAACTGGTTTGGATTGATTTAGTCCTACTGAATCCTGGAGATGGTGCTCAGACCTGAAGTATCAATAGTTTTCTCACAAATTATTAATTAATATTCAGAACTTATCCCACTTTGAATTAGCCAAACATTGTCCAATGATAAAAATTCTTTGATGTTATTGTTTCCCACCCATTTTTAATTTTAATTTTTAAAATTTTACTTTGTTGTGAAAAGAACACTTAATGAGATCTACCCATTTACTAGATCTTTTTATTAGGGTATCATTGATAGGACTCTCTTATGGAGACTTCATGTGAAAAACAATATGGTTACTACATTCACCCATATTATTGAGTTCCCCCCATCCCCCATTGCAGTCATTGTCCCTCAGTGTAGTAAGATGCCACAAAGTCACTACTTGTCTTCTCTGTGCTACACTGTCTTTCCCATGATCCCCCACACCATGTGTATTAATCATAATACCCCTAAAACCCCTTCTCCCTCCATCCCCAACAACCCTGCCCCACCCCTCTCCTTTGGTAACCTAGTCCCTTCATAGAGTCTGTGAGTCTGCTGCTGTTTTTTTCCTTCAATTTTGCTTTGTTGTTATACTCCACAAATGAGGGAAATCATTTGGTATTTGTCTTTCTCTGCCTTACTTATTTCACTGAGCATAATATCCTCTAGCTCCATACATGTTGCTGCAAATGGTAGGATTTGTTTCTTTCTTATGGCTGTATAGTATTCCATTGTCTATATGTACCACTTCTTCTTTATCCATTCATCTACTGAAGGACACTTAGGTTGCTTCTGCATCTTGGCTATTGTAAATAGTGCTGCAATAAACATAGTGGTGTATATGTCTTTTTGAATCTGAGAACTTGTTTTCTTTGGATAAATTCTTAGGAATGGAATTCCTGGGTCAAACGGTATTTCTATTTTTAATTTTTTGAGGAACTTCCATATTGCTTTCCACAATGGTTGAACTAGTTTACACTCTCAGCAGCAGTGAAGGAGGTTCCCCTTTCTATGCATCCTTGCCAGCATTTGTTGTTCCTAGTCTTTTCAATGTTGGCCATCCTAACTGGTGTGAGGTGACATCTCACTGTGGTTTTAATTTGCATTTCCCTGATAATTAGTGATGTAGAGCATTTTTTATGTGCCTGTTGGCCATCTGAATTTCTTCTTTGGAGAATTGTCTCTTCATATCCTCTGCCCATTTTTTAATCAGGTTATTTGCTTTTTGGCTGTTGAGGCGTGTGAGTTCTTTATATATTTTGGATGTTAACCCCTTGTCAGATATGTCATTAACAAATATATTCTCCCATACTGTAGGATGTCTTTTTGTTCTGCTGATGGTGTCCTTTGTTGTAAAGAAGCTTTTTAGATTGATGTACTCCCATTTGTTCATTTTGTTTTCCTTGCACAAGGAGATTCATTCAGGAAAAAGTTGCTCATGTTTATATTCAGGAGATTTTTGTCTATGTTTTCTTCTAAGAATTTTATGGTTTCATGATTTACATTTAGGTCTTTGATGCATTTTGAGTTTACTTTTGTGTATGGGGTTAAACAATAATCCAGTTTCATTCTCTTACATGCAGCTATCCAGTTTTGCCAACATCAGTTGTTGAAGAGGCTGTCATTTTTCCATTGTATGTCCACAGCTCCTTTATCATATAATAATTGACCATATATGCTTGGGTTTATATCTGGGCTCTCTAGTCTGTTCCATTGGTCTATGGGCCTATTCTTGTGCCAGTACCAAATTGTCTTGATTTCTGCAGCTTTGTAGTAGAGCTTGAAGTCAGGAAGCATAATCCTCCCAGCTTTATTCTTGTTCTCAGGATTTCTCTGCCTATTCGGGGTCTTTTGTGATTCCATATGAATTTTAGAACTATTTTCTCTAGTTCCTTGAAGAATGCTGTTGGTTTTTTGATAGGGATTGCATTGAATCTGTAGATTGCTTTAGGCAGGTTGGCCATTTTGACAATATTAATTCTTCTTATCCATGAGCATGGGATGTATTTCCATTTATTTTAATCTTCTTTAATTTATCTCATGTGTGTCTTGTAGTTTTCAAAGGATAGGTCTTTCCCTACCTTTGTTCCGTTTATTCCTAGGTATTTTATTCTTTTTGATGCAATTGTCAATGGAATTGTTTTCCTGATTTCTCTCTCTGCTAGTTCATTGTTAGTGTATAGGAATGCCACAGATTTCTGTGTATCAATTTTGTATCCTGCAACTTTGCTGAAATCAGATATTAGATCTAATAGTTTTGAAGTGGGTTCTTTAGAGTTTTTTACATACAATATCACGTCATCTGCAAGCAGTGACAGTTTAACTTCTTCCTTACCAGTCTGGATGCCTTTATTTCTTCGTGTTGTCTGATTGCCATGACTAGGACTTGCTGAACTATGTTGAATAAATGTGGTGAGAGTGAGCATTCTTGTCCTGTTCCTGATCTTAAAGGAAAAGTTTTCAACTTCTTGCTGTTAAGTATGATGTTGGCTTTGGGTTTGTCATATATGGCCTTTATCATGTTGAGATACTTGCCCTGTATACCCATTTTGTTGAGAGTTTTTATCTTGAATGGATGTTGAATTTGTCGAATGCTTTTTCAGAATCTATGGAGATAATCATGTGACTTTTTCCCTTTTTATTGATGTGGTGGATGATGTTGATGGATTTTCTAATACTGTACCATCTTTGCATCCCTGGAATAAATCCTACTTGTTCATGGTGGTGACCCTTTGATGGATTTTTTAATTCAGTTTCCTAATATTTTGTTAAGTATTTTTGCATCCATATTCATCAGGGATATTGGTCTGTAATTTTCTTTTTTTGTGGTGTCTTTGCCTGGTTTTGGTATTAGAGTGATGCTGGCCTCATAGAATGAGTTTGGAAGTATTCTCTCCTCTTTTATTTTTTGGAAAACTTTAAGGAGGATGGGTATTAGGTCTTCTCTAAATGTCTGATAAAATTTAGCAGTGTAGCTATCTGGTATGGGATTTTGTTCTTGAGTACTTTTTTGATTACCAATTCAATTTCATTGCTCGTAATTGGTTTGTTCAGATTCTCTGTCTCTTCCAGTGTCAGCCTTGGAAGGATGTATTTTTCTAGAAAGTTGTCCATTTCTTCTAGGTTATCCAATTTGTTAGCACATAATTTTTCATAGTATTCTCTGGTATTCTGTGTATTTCTGTAGTGTCTGTAGTGATTTTTCCATTCTCATTTCTGAATCTCCTTATATGTGTAGGCTCTCTTTTTTTATTGATAAGTCTGGCTAGGGGTTTTTCTATTTTGTTTATTTTCTTGAAGAACCAGCTCCTACTTTCATTGATTCTTTCTATTGTTTTATTATTCTCTGTTTTACTTATTTCTTCTCTGATCTTTATTATGTCCCTCCTTCTATTGAATTTGGGTCTCATTTGTTCTTCTTTTTCCAGTTTCAATAATTGTGAATTTAGACTGTTTGGGATTGTTCTTCCTTCTTTAAATAGGCCTGGATTGCTATATACTTTCCTCTTAGAACTGCCTTCACTATGTCCTATGGAACTTGGAGCATTGTGCTGTTGTTTCATTTGCCTCCACATATTGCTTGATCTCTGTTTTAATTTGGTCATTGATCCATTGATTATTTAGGAGCATGTTGTTAAGCCTCCATGTGTTTGTAAGCCTTTTTGTTTTCTTTGTACAATTTATTTCTAGTTTTATACCTTTGTAATCTTAGAACTTGATTGGTACAATTTCTATCTTTTTGAATTTACTGGGGCTCTTTTTGTGGCCTAGTATGTGGTCTATTCTGGAAAATATTACATGTTCACTTGAGAAGAATGTGTATCCTATTGCTTTTGGGTGGAGTGTTCTATAGATGTCTGTTAGGTCCACCTGTTCTAATGTGTTGTTCAGTGCCTGTGTGTCCTTACTTATATTTTGTCTGGTTGATCTGTGCTTTGGAGTGAATGGTATGTTGAAGTCTCCTAAAATGAATGCATTGCATTCTATTTCCCCCTTTAATTCTGTTAGTATGTGTTTCACATATGTAGGTGCTCCTGTGTTGGGTTCATAGATATTTACAATAGTTATATCCTCTTGTTGGACTGACCCCTTTATCAATATATAATGTCCTTCTTGACACTTGTTACTTTGTTTTGAAGTCTGTTTTGTCTGATACAAGTGCTTCAACACCTACTTTTTTCTCCCTATTGTCTGCATGAAATGTTTTTTTCCATCCCTTCACTTTTAGTCTGTGTATGTCTTTGAGTTTGAGGTGAGTCTCTTGTAGGCAGCATATAGATGGGTCTTGCTTTTTTATCCATTCTATGTCTTTTGATTGGTGCATTCAGACCATTTACAGTTAGGGCGATTATTTATCTTCCTTTGGAAGAATATTTTGACTGGATATAATTTCTGGCTTGGCAATTCTACTTTTCTTTAAGTACTCCATTGCATTGTTGGTTGGTCTTTGTAGTTTCTGCTAAGAAGCCATTCTCCATTTGTATCATGGCTTTTTGTATGTAATGTTTCTATTTTTCCTAGTCACTTTTTGTATCTACTATTCATGTTTATTTTTGCATTTTCACTATCATGTACTATGTTTGATTTCTTTACCTTTTCTGATTATTTTGTTTGCAGTTTGCTGGGTATGTGTTTTTATATTCATGAAAAGCTATCTGCTATTACCTTGTAAATATTTCTTTTGCTCCATTCTTTGTCACTTCTCTGCAGAGACTGCACTGCACATGTATTAGGAAGCTCGATATTATCCCACATATTTTGGACTCCCTGTTCTTATTTTTTAAACTAATTTCTCCAATTTGATTGTCAGTTATTCTTGCCTTTCTTTTAAAAAAAAATTTTGTGTATCTATTATAGGGTTCAGGTTTTTGGTTGCCATAACGTTCATAGATAATTTCCCAAATATACAACAATCTATATTTGGTCACTATATTCCAAACACAGTCCAAAAGTATTTCTTTTTTATTCTTCTTCCTCCTCTACACTTTATACATTAGATGTCATGAGCTGCATTTTTTTTTTTTTGGTATTCCTTGACTGATTTTGTGTTTATTGATTTTACTATTTTTTAAACTTCATACTTGCTTTTTAAGTAACTGGTCTACTACCTTTACTGTAGGTTTATTTTCATAGAAGAAAAATATTTAGACTTAAGGACATTTCCATCTATAAAAGTCCCTTTAGCGTATCCTGTAAGACCATTTTAGTAGTAGTGAAATCTCCTTTAATCTCCCTTTCAATTCTGAATGATAACATTGCTGGGTAGATAATTCTTGGTGATAGTTTCTTCTCTTTCAGTACTTTGAAGATTTCATGCCACTCCCTCTGAGCTGTAAAATTTCTGTTGAGGAATTTGGTAGCCCTATGGTGTTTCCCTTATAGGTAACTGTCTGCTTCTCTATCTACTTTTAATCTTCTCTCTTTATCTTTAAAACTTGTCATTTTAATTGCTATATGTCTTGGTGTTATCTTCCTGGGATTCCTTTTGTTTGGTCTCTCTGTGCTTCCATGACTTAGGTGCCTATTTCCTTCTCCAGATTGGGGAAGTTTTCAGCAATTATTTCTTTAAATACACTTTCTACTCCTTTATCTCTCTCTTCCCCTTCAGGGACCCCTATTTTACAAATATTGTTTAATTTGGAGTTGTCACACAGCTCTCTTAGCATCTACTGATTTTTAGAAATTCTTTTTTTTCTTGGTTCCATGGATTGCTTGTATTCCTGTTCTGTAATTTCCATCTCATTGATTGTCTCCTCAAATTCAAACAATCTATTCATTCCCTCCATTGCGGTTTTTAATTTTTATTGTATTCTTCAGCTATAAATGGTTCTTTTTCAAATGGTCTATGTCTTTGAAGAGATAAGGAATAAAAGATGTATTTCAAACATTTAAGTTTCCAGTTAAGCCATTTTTTTCCTCACTGAAACCATCCATTCATATCCACAGATTAGTGAGCACTTTATGATTGTTACTGGGAAATCTTTATAAAAAATACTGGTGATCTCCACTTCATTTCACCCTTTTTCTGGTGTCTTTTTTTCTTTTATTTGAAACATATTCCTCTGTCTTCTTATTTTGTCTCAGTTCTGTGTTTCATCCTTTATATTAGGTAGATCTGCTATGCCTCCTATTCTAGACATTAATGGTTTTATGAAGGAATCCTGTGGTGCCCAGAAGCCCAAGGTTCTGCTCACCAATGCTTCATTTTCCTTTGTGGTGAACACCCAGTTTATGTTGGTGAGCTATTGGCAGCACTGCCTTTATGCCTGACTGTGGACAGTGGCTGATCTCTGTCAGCAAAGGGTGACACCTTGTTTCAGCATGCCTTTCATGTGCCCTGTAGTGCTTCTGCTGGGATCCTTGTAGGAAGAGCTGCCTTTTGCATACTGGGCAGCAGCATCTACCATTGCTGGGCCAGCAGGGTGGGCATGGCTGATGCACAGAGGCAGCACAATTCAAGGCTGAGCCACCAGCTAGGGAGAAAGAGCATTTGGAGTTGGCTTCTGCAAGCACCCAACCAGTTGGTCTGAGGGGGTGCTGTGGAGGTGTTGTGCACCTGTCCTTTCTCTTCTGGAAAGAGCTCCCTCCAACTTTCACCCTTCTGGCTTACTTTCCACTGCTGGTAAATCTTTCAAACTGCAACCGCTGTATTGGGTCTCAGTGAGACTGACAGAGTGTACTTATGCTCCGCAAGCAACTGGAGTCTCAGCCTCCCAAGTTCACCAACTCTCACTACTGTTTAGCCCTGTTAAACACTAGAACCAAGAGCAATGTGTACTTACATTCCCAGAGCAGATCTCCAGGACCAGGTGTGCAGGATTCCTGAGTGCTTATCCCCCCTGCACTCTGTTCATCTCCTTCCCACTTGTAGGTTCAGATGGTGGAAGGTCTTGTGTCCTGATCCATCACAGCTCCACCACTTTACCCTTCTCATTGTGGGTCCTTTCTCTTTACTCTTCTCACCAGGTGTAGATGGTGGTTTTGCAGTTCTCAGGGAGTCTTCAGGCTTGGCTGTGTTTGCTGCAGTTGCCTCCTCAACGTGTGTGTTAGAAGAGGTCTGTGCCTTGCCTTCCTACCCCACCATCTTTTTCCACAATCCCCTGGATTTATGATTCTTTAACTTTACAATGGTGCAGAAACAGTAACCATACTTCAAATTTTGAATTTTGGTCTCTTCTTTAGCTAGCAATAGACAGTACAATACCCTCTCGTGATGTTGGGCAGCAGCAATAAGCCATGCAGCTCCCAGTCAGCAGTGAAGTCATGAGGGCCAACATCCCATACACTGACAACTGTTCTGCACACACACAACCATTCTTTTTTTAAATTTTCTCTTCAATATTCAATAAATTATATGAAATATTCAACACTATATTATAAAATAGGCTTTGTGTTAGATGATTTTGTCCAACTGTAGGCTACTCTAAGTGTTATGAACACATTTAAGGCAGACTAGGCTAGGCTATGATGTTCTGTAGATTTAATCTATTAGTGTATTAATGTATTTTTAACTTAAGATATTTTCAACTTATCATAAGTTTATCAAGACATAACCCCATTGCAATACAGGAAGATATGTATTTTCTAAAGGGACATTAATTCATTTGATATGGCACTTCTGAAATACTAATGAAAGTCATAAAATATTATTTCTATATTATTAATTACTTAGAATAAGCTATAATTATATAAAAAGTAAACACTTTCAGTAGATGCTTGCTTTCTTGAGTACTGTTTATTAGATTAAGGAGTGAAATTAGTATGGTGTATACTTTTTCATAAGTGCCAGATTACAAGATGAGAAGAGACATGGTTCCACTTAAGTCCATTCAAGAAAATTAAAATCTGCAGATAATGTGCTGAAAAACGCTAAAGTTTCCATGGAATGTAATTGAATTAGAGGAAAAAAATTAAGAAGATACACACTTTTCTGAGCATTACATGGTACATTATAAGCATTATAAGGCACATTAGCATGAAGCACATTACTATTCCTCTAGTGAAAAAATACCTTATTTTTTGACCATGATGCACACAAGTTCTTTCTGATAGGTACAACTAATTTTAAAAAATTGTTGAACAAAGACATAATTATGTGACATGAATGGGGTGCATACTATCATTACAATGATAATCAAATTATAATATATAAATGTAACAAATAAATATATTTTACACCTTAAATTTAAATGTGACATGTCAAATATATTTTAATAAAAATATAAATAAATAAAAATACTTGTTGAGTAAATGAAATAACCCATAAAATGTCATCTTGTCTTTATCATTTTCTACCTAAAGAAACATGCAGTGATTCACTAAGATTTGAGGCTGGTCATTAGAAAGGCCAGAGTCCTAACTTGATCCCTTCATGTGTCCTGTAATACTTTTTCCCAGTGCACTTGAAATAACTAATTTGTCATCCCATCACTTTTTTTATTAGCCATTGTTTATTACCTGTAGTACTCCTGGTAGTTAAGAATATTTTAATAATGCTGAATGCACTATAAAAAATCCAGTTTTCACACATGCCAATCTTGAAGACAGATGAACTGTCTCCTCTTTGTATGTTTATGCTTGGGGAAATCTTATTTCTGGTAAGCTGGGACATGGGGAGTGTTGTGGTGGTCTTATTTCATCAACACTCACCAATACAGTATCAGAATGGAGCCTGAAAGTAAGACAAATTATAGTATTCTTATGGAACTTAAAAGTGAGATAAACCATAGTGGCTTAACTGTAAACTTATATGTTTGAAATACATCTTTTATTCCTTAAGAAAAATCTCACCATAATTTGTTATTAGCATTCAGAAGGTTAGAACGTCCTTAAAATGGATTACTCTGTTGTCAGCATGTTCCAGATTAGCCAACAGGAGAGAAAAAAATTATTTGGAATTCAGCCATGTTAATTTTAACTAATGGATCATATTTGAACAAGTTTTTGATATACAAAGAAAAATAATCCAATTCCCAAGTTGAGTCACTGTGCATTTAACATCTTGTTTAGTTAATGAAATTATCTTACTCTGGAATACATCTTCCTGATTTTTACATGCAAATAACAGTATTAAATTTTTTTTGTCTGAGTCACAGCACACTTTAGACACTAATACTGAGAATAAGCAGGGAGGATATTGAAAAAATGTAATGGCTTATATTTAATAACTAGAGACTGTATGGGGCATTTCCTTATTAAATATTTGCCATCTGCTAGAAAACCAGATGGCCAAATTATTCTTTGATAATACGGTTCACAATAATATTTTAGTTTTGCTTTAGTAAAATTTTTTTAAAGTAAGGAAAAGATAAAATGTCTTGTAAGTAATTTCTACATAAAAACTTTAACCATTGTATTTAAAAATTTTTGAAACTAAATTTATTATGGTCAGTTAGCAGGATTCATTATCTTCAAAAGATACAAATTCTTTGAATAGGAACAACTGAGCATAAATGCTAATGGTTGCAACACTTTAGTACATTGGAATCATGTAAGGACTTTGTTAAATAACGAATACTCAGATGTTATAAATTTGTTGAATTTATATGCAATCCAAGGAGTTGTGTGCATTTGACTCACCAACTCAATATAGAAAGGCAAAAACAAAATTTCCTCTTCTAGTTACCACCTGAAATTGCTGGTATTAAGGATAAGAAACATATAATTAATCTAACAATATAGTAAACATGAGTCATATGCTTTAAATAGATTACTATTCACTTTGCCTGCCTAGAAATAACTTTTTTTTCAATGTTAGGTAATGAAAATATAGTATACAATATTGTGTTTTTATGTAATTTTGAATTGTCTATTCAATGCAGAACTTATGTAGGCATATGCAAATCAAAATGCAAATATAATGAAATTTGGCTAGGCCAAGTAACATTCAGAATTTATCACTGGCATTTATCAATTTAAACTTAGGGAGAAAAAACACATTTATTTACAGAAATATAAAAATATTTTATTAGCATTACACAAAAAATGAAAAATAGGTGGCACATGAAAAATGATTAATTTACAGTCTTGCAAGAGTTCTATTACCTTGTGAATGCCTTCCCTTTGTTATACAGTTCAAGTTTTATAATCCTTAATTATGTCATAGAGAAGTTGTATAAAACAACATGTATAAAATTTGATGTTGTACATAACTAATTCTGCATATTTAAAATTTAAGTATAACTAAAATAAAAGTGGTCTCAAAGAAAATACTAAAAATATCACTAGGGTTATAGTTTTTTCAATTTTATTCTGGGCCATTTTTTCACTTTTGTGATTGCATAATTGTAATATTAGTATCTCACCTATCTTTCTGTAGGACCTAGGTGTTGTATATAAAACAAGGCAGAACCAAAATAATAGTCAGAGTAAATTGTACATATCTTTTTTTCTGGCCACCCAGAGGAGTAATAAGCTATGTCTTAACTTGTGTGGCTTAATGGCAAATCTTGTCAAGAGTTATTTTCTCCTCTGGGACAATATTTTTGCCAAAACTTCTTGGAATTTATCATAGTGACATTAAGTTAAGGTACAAAAATGCCATTAATTTTAGACAGAAGACTTTTTATGAAACTAGCTCATTCTTGGTAAGATGTAGAGACAGGAGAACACAGTTTACTGATTTTGCAAGAGGAACAGGAACTAAATTGTCTAGAAGCTGAAGAGGCTGTTACACCTATAAGTCTTCAGCATTATGTATGTCTCATTAGATATATGGATACCTTGTGCTGTAGACTGAAAGTTTGTGTCCCCCAAAATTCATAATTGAAGCTGTAACTCCCAGAATGGCTGTATTTGGAGATGGGGCCTCTAAGAAAGTAATGAAGATCAAAAGAGGTCATAATAATGGGGCCCTGATCCAATAGGAATAGTGTCCTAATAAAAAGAGATACCAAAGAGGACTCCCTCTCTATAATTATGCAAAGACCATGTGAGGATATAGCAAAAAAGTGGCCACCTAGAGGCCATGAAGTTAGGCCTCACCAGAAATTGAATTTGTGGACACCTTAATTATGAACTTCTAGCCTCTAAGACTGCAATAAATAAATATCTGTTGTTTAAGTCAGCCAATGTGTGATATTTTGTTATAGCAGCTTGGGCAGACTAATACATCTATAACAGTGGCAAAAGGCAGAGCAGAATTTATAATTCCAGTGTAGAATTAGACATTAAAGAACGTCATGAGTCAATAAACAAAAATACAATTTGATTAACACAGTTTCTACATTTGCAGAAGATTTGGGAATAGATGCACATCAATGTGTCTATAATGACTTGGAATATAGTCATGTATTTCTAATGTCTTATTTCTCACATTTTTTTTTACAGAAAATAATGCAAAAGAAAAAGAATTGAAAATAAAATAAATGTTCCCCTTTCAGTTAATTTGTAAATTTGGCACAATTTTTTTTAACAAAATGAAAAGTATCTGAAATTTATTAGTCATAGAGGACTAATTCTTTCAAATGAATTTCTTATTAATCATGTTATAATTATTTCATAGAAAGGGTAAAGCTCCTAGTACCTTTGAGAAGTTTTCAAATATTGTAGATGACTGATTATTTTTTTCGAAGTCCTTTTAGAATCCCAAATGGAAGAAACAGAGAGGGAGAGAGAGAGAGAGAGAGAGAGAGGTTGATCTGGCATGTAAGAAACTCAGAAGCTGGCACTCTTAATAGCAAGAGCTGAAAAAAAAATATCTTTGATTCATCAGAAAAGTGATATCACATTATAAACCACTATTGCCCCAGTATTGGAGAGACAAACAGGAGATTCAGAGAATCACAGTTCCAGACCCGAAATCTATGAGAAGAAGCTTCCATGAGAACCAGTGCTGGGGTAGGAAAACTAGAACGGTAACTGACAAATTGCAGAAGGCTCAGTGTGGACAAGCCTCAGAGTTAAAAACTCTAGGGGGACCCAGTCATTGAGGGAGGAGGCTCATCCATGCTTTTGTGAGTTTTACCTCTAGGAGCTCTTTTGAGGGCCTCACAATGATTACCAGAAAAAAAAAATCCCTCAGGCTTCTAGCAGGGGAAGGGGAAAAGTAACCATTTGGAAATTCAGCTGAGCATTGTGTTCTTAAGAAAGCCCTCCATCAGGAGAAACTATTTTACTAGATCCTAACCTGCTGTGATTTTTATCTGCCTTTAACCTTTCTAGGGAGAAATACACAACTCTAGCCAGCTCTAACTTTGCATGACAAGGAAGTGAAACACCCAACTCCAGTCCTCTGTAGGCATCCTGTCCCACCTAAGATGGGGAAAGAAACTGAGAAGCACTGGAAAATTTCACAGCCTCCGGGCACAGGCTCAAAAAACTGAGACCTAGTTTTAGGACTATAAAATGCTTGCCCTTCCCCCACACCTTACAACTACATTAGTAAAGGCCTGTTTGCCACAGCATTACTAGTTACTTCCTGGCTTTAATCAGACATAGGCATGTGATCTTCTTTGGACCAATGAGATGCAAACCAAGATACTTACTGAAACTTTTGGAAAGTGGGAATATCTCTTGGAAGCCATCAAGAAGAGTCATTCAAGAAAGAAGGTGAAATAGAGCAAAATAGAACTGAGAGATAGAGTAATATCAAATCTTTATGTTAGTGATAGAGTGAGTCCACCTGTGATTAAATCTGATCAACTCAGTTTTTTGTTAATGAGTCAATTAATTTTTTTGTTTTCTCTTAAAAACAATACAAAAAAAGACACATTATCAACATAGAGGGCGATTTTAACGTATAGTAATTGGTAAAAAATTGAACTAAATTTGTTGACTTACACTATTAGCAATCAATAGCAAAAGAAAAGGAACAAGACTCCTCTGTCAAAATGTATACAAAATTAATTTCACATAGATTAAATACCTAACTTGGCAAGTAAAACTAAAACAATATACAGCATAGTACATGTCTATATGAGCCAGGAATAGAAAGCATATCATGAACAAAAACAGAACAAATCACAAGGGAAAAGATTGATAAATTTAATCCAATAAAAATAGGAAGTTATGTTCACCAACGTTCTGTGTGAAACATTAAAAGACAAACCACAGATAGGAGGAGTTATTGACAACATGCATAATTATATATAACTGAAAATGGATTATAAATATATTTTTTAAATTTTAAAATAAATAGGAACACAAGCAAATAAATCGAGAGAGAAAAAATAAGCAGGAGGTCTGGGTAAGGACTTAGTAAAACAGGAATCCCTAATGGCAAATAAAAAGCTAAAGGTTGTTAGCCACATTGGAAATCAGATAAATGCAAAAATAACATCAAAACAAAATAAATGAGATACTGTGGAGAACATGAAGGTTCCTAAGGCCAAGATTCTCACCTGGACCTGGTTGGCTAGACTCACTGCACATGTGTGGGCAATACGTTGTTATTGACTCTATAAAAAGAACTCCACCCAGTGCTCTGGGCAACATGGTGGCATGAACGCAAGGCTGCAGGAGAGCAGAGCAGAGGCTGGAGTGGTGGCAGCACGAGGACAGAGACTGAGACGGCTGCGGGGAAGAGAGGTCCAGAGGCAGAGACTGGCTTGCTGCATACAGACTCATTCTGAGTGAACGGGGTTCTAGTGACTGACCTGCCACCATGGAAATAAAGTTGTGTATAACTCTTTCATCCCAAGAACATTCTACTGTCATTTCTTTGGTCACATTGAATCCATAGTGAACTTGCCCTAGGCTGAAACCCATTGGCGAGACAGATACTATTTTCACCCACTAAATGGTTACCAAATACACAAAAGATACAAATCAAGTAAGCTCAAATATTGACAATAATGTAGAAATCTTGAAGTCTTATACACTGCTAGCATGAGTATAAGTTAGTACAACTGTTTTGGAAAAGAAATTCACTTTAGACTGTGAACGGGTATGTTGGGGGGACTTGGTGAGGGGAGGAGCCTAGTGAACATAATGTCCTTCATGTTATTGTAGATTAATGATACCAAAATAAAAATAATAAATTAAATAAATTTAAAAAAAGGAAATTCACTTTACATAGAAAGTTTTACAATGTGTGTACTTACAATTTAGCAATCCACTCCTGGCTTTGCAATCTAGGGAAAAACTTGCACAGATCAGGAAAAGATATATACAAGACTGTAGCAGAAACTTTTGTAACAGCAAAATACATAAACCTATTCAAATGCCCAACAATATCAGAAAAGATGAATAAAGTTCTTGGTTTATTCATCTATGGAAAATTAGCAGTAGAAATTTGTAAAGTACAGCTACACAAAATAATACAAATATCTCTAAGCACATAATGTTACGTGCCAAAAGCAATGTAGAAAAATCTACCTTGTGGTATGGTTCCAAAATATTTTACAGGGAACAATAATCCAGAACATAATATATCTATATATGAAATATATGATAGAATTGTGAAAAAAAACAGGAGAAGGTGTTAAATATTAAGAACTCAGGATATTGCTCACCTCCTTGGTGAGAGAGAGGGAATGAGAAAGGCTCACAAAATTTTGCTGACAGACCTGAAAAGGATACTTAAATAAAACAAAACTCAAAGATGTGCAGGTGTTATTTGCTTCTAATTCTCATAGCTTACATACACATACTTCACAAACATTCTATTGCATCTACTAAATATTTAATTTAAATAATTTTAAATGATATAGAACCAGTAGAAAAAGAATGTCTAACAACAAAACATGTGCAAGTTCTTACAATCCCCACTCCACCTGCTGATCCTCACAGAGGGTCATCTGTACAAGCCACAGAGCCTCAGGGCAACAACAGGACTGAAATCAGGAGGGCGAATGACCGAAGCTGCATCAGGCTGTTTAATCATTGCGATACTGTGTCCTCTGAACACATAGCTGGAAGATTGGTTTTTCATTCTCAAGAAGATGAATTGAGAAATATAAAGTTAGCCTGTCATTAGCAGGAGTTGAAATGGAGACCACACATGAGTTAGAAAATACCAGGGCGTGGCAATTTTAGACTGAAGTTACAAAAAAGCAGAAAGTAGAAGTAAAATAATCAATACTTATGAGTAGTGAAAAGACATAAAAGTAGGAGAGAATAAATCACCAGCTAGGCAAGTTTTTTTAAAAAATGGACACCTATAGAGTAAATCATTCCTATCAGTGATAGAACACTAAAGCTTAAATCCATGGACTCATTTTTCTGAGACACCTAAGGTTCTTTATATTCAGAATACCTCTTCTGTCACTGAAGCTTTGAGGCTCTTTGACCTTTCCTGGTTCATATACATAGGTGATTTTATCATATAGATTGCTTTTCTTGGGTTAAGCTTAATTAAACTTAGCCATGCCAAATGCTTATTGTAGGACCACTAAGGATAGTGTTTGTAACATTTCTACCCAAACTATAATCTTAAATGTGAGACAAAAGTTATCATTCATGTGAATGTGTACATGGATATATAAAAGTAACTTTAAAATAAATGTATTAATATGACTAATTCTATTATGTTGGCTTGTTTTCAAATAAGCAAACAAAAGAAAATCTGCAGTTTGGTATATGCTGATGATAGTGCCTGTCCATTCCTGGACTTTTACACAAGGTACCATAATGCAAATTGTAGTTCATTTTATACTATTCATCAAAATGCTATTGCCTAGAATGCAAGCTCCAAATCCCCTTCATTCAACAAAAAATCTACCTGTGCCAAGTCCTGCATTAAGAATATGAGTTATGTGACAGCAGCTGTAGTTATGTTCAAGAGGATGCATATTCTGGCAAGCACTTTACATCAACCTGGATCTGCCTGACATAAGAGTAGGCATATTTATATTCTCTTTGTTGATGCTGATAATGTAATATTTATAGTTTGAAAGGTAAGCCTTTATTCTGGTGCACATTACATTTATTAATTATATTTGCATGCAGAGAAGGGTGAAAAGATTGATGAACATGGCTGATGCCTGTATGAACACACAGCTCCACATGCTTTTCTTATTGCTTTATGTGGTAGTGCCTCATCTGCATTTACTCCTAACATCCTATCGAAAGCATTTTGGGTTATTTAAAAAATTCATTTCCACACCTTTTTATAATAAAAATTTCCCAGATTTAGATCTTATAATACCAATAGAAAGTGTATGTATTTTCTCTATCCTTACAACTGTTTTTACCATACTTTGTCAACCAAAAACTGAGGAGTAGAATAAGACCAAGTATTTTTAATCAGGCTTTCAGAAAAAACATCCTCCATACTTTCTTTACCTTCTCAGTATGTGAACTTAAATAAATTGTTGGTGTTTTGAGATTTTCAATTCATTCTTAATAGTATACAGCCACTTTCAAATCATTATTTCAGTAACACATTACAGTTGGTGTATATAGGCTACTAAAATCTATAGGTGCATACAAAAGGCATTTTGTAGCTCAAATTTCTAAAACTCATAGTCACTAGTTCTTGGGATGGCATTAATTTCTATGTAAAACCAAGAACCATGGCCAAAGGTAGTGGGAAATACTGAGTTACAAACACAATCAAAGTTTCTTTATTTTAGAACTCTTCATAACACTAACATGCATGGTGCATAACTAAGAGAAGAATGCCCATGTAGGCTTCTCAAATTTATTTGACCACAGTCTGTTTCTTTTTTTAACTGGATTAAGCAGTCTACTTAAAATAAAATCTTAAGTATACTTTTCTACTAGTTGTATCTTTCAGGATGGTTATTTTTATAGTCCAGGTTAATTGAAAATTGTTTAGAAATGAATATGCTTTACTTGATTCTAAACATTAGATTCGAATATGATAATTTACAAATGAATAGTACACCATGCCTTACAATAGTAAGACTTTCAGCAAAAACAAATCACACAGAATTCATTGTCTTAGCTATGCATTTTCTACTTTTTTAATATAGATTTTGGATTCAGAGATATTTAAAAAACAATCCGAGTAGAAGGTCTTTTAGATGGTTATGATTTGTTTGTCTTTTATAGATGCTGCACAATTCTTTCCTGGACTTTCCTTAATCATGATATCAAAAATAGATTTTTTTCCATAGGAAAAGATAACCACCTTTTTCCTTTATATTATCATTTTAAGTACATTTTATCCTACTATGTAATTTCAATACCAAATGCAATTGGTATAAACAGGTTGTGAGTAAAAACAGGTTGTGATTTTTGGTAAGCATACATCTTAATTGGTAGGTATAGATGTATGTAGGTGTGCATCTAGTAAACTTACTTGCCATAAAACTTTAGTGTACAATGGCCATAGCAGACTATTTTACCATAAAAAAGTGATATTGGATAATTTGGCAATTCCATTAGTTAGAGGTTTAGAGAGCATCTCCTGTGCATTAGCTCACCATTTTGCTTTGGTTAGCACAGAAAAATTATGTTATATTGACGCCACGGTTCTTGTTTGCAGAGCTGGAGAATGAATTCAGCAAACACCCAAGCTAGGAGAGCCAGGGAGAGGATTTTATTGAAAGATACAGTGAGAGGACAGAGCTCCTGGCCCACCCAGGAGGGGACAAGAGAGCCTGTAGTTATGCATTGTCTAGGCGTTTTATAGGCAACAGGATTTTTGGGAACGTGAAAAAAGACTTAGGGGTGTGGATTTGTTAAGTGGTCCCTGAATATTTAGAATTAACTTAACACAAGGAACTTCCTGCTCTGATTTCCCCCTGAGATAGCGGAGTCTTGGTCTGGGAAAATACCAAACAAGGCCGCCTTGCCAGCCCCCAAGGTGAGCTGAGGTATTGTCTGTTTGCTAAAGAGTAAGTTAAGAATCTTACTTCTTAACTTCCTGGGTGTTAAAATGCAATCTTATTTTTAAGGTGGAATCCTTCCTGCCTTTTACTATATTGTTTACAACTGGGACTGCATGCTAAATTAGTTGCCCAGTTTGCAAATCACCTCATCAGGTCTGAAGGAGGAAAGACAGCACATAGGCCTGGGCCTTTCAGCATGCTAAAGTGAATCTTACACATGATTACAAATGATTAGCATAGTAAAAACATGTGCTTCTCTTCTTTCTCTGGGGAACTGATCTTACTGAAGAATGACCCTAGAGCTTAATGTTTAACACAGAGTTTTGGTAGGGGGGTTTCCTTGCATGTAGTTACATTGCTCTGACTTCAAATATCCTGCCTTGCTTTTTCCAGAGGCCCTCACCCTGCTCTGACTACACCCACGGCACCTGTCTCAGTATCATGGTAAAGGAACAAAGAATCTGCAACTGACAAGAAATGGGTGGCATATTTTCTTCCAGGGTATAACACATAAAGGCAGACTAGTACTCAGTTGATAATAAACTGCATAGATTGATGGTGGTGTTTGACACTCAGTAGACAAGTAGATAATTTGTTGAGTCACTGAGTAAGTGAATGATTGAACTAATATTGATAATTTATAAAATTTTTTTAACACAGAGAGTACATGCTCATCAAATGAAACATCCATTGTAATTTTCACTGATCTAGCTATCCAAAGGGTAGGAATTCAGAGGTGGATTCAAGTGCAGTTATCAGCTAGGGAGCATGAGGACACAAATATTAGGGAAGCCTACTAGTCCTTCGAGGCCATTCAAGGACAGTATCAATGTGAAGCATAACTCCCTTGAAGACATGGGGAAATGGAAAGCTGGTTTGTGAAAAGGCATGCTGGGACAGCTTAGAAGTAGTATTGAAATCTTGTGTATCCTCTAAAAGGAAAATCAGGGCCATGGTAAATTATTCATAGTTCAAACAAGAAATAGTAATTCTTAGCAGAAAAACCTCAAGATTCTAAAACTAAGATCAAGAATGATGATTGCAAATTAGAGACAATGTGGGGACAGTAATTCAGTTTCAGGTAGTCTGAGGGAGTATCTCTAGGAGTTGTCCTTGGCAATTCTATTAAAATAGCAAAGACCTGTGGGAAGTCCTGGGTCTGTCCAGCAACACAGCTCTTTGAACCTGCTCCCTAGCGCATATGCTCTAAATCATTAACGACTTCAACATATGACACTTTATTTTTCAAATAATCCTTCTATTCTTATTGGTATTCTATCCTAAATTTCTTTTCACTAAAAAGAATCTCTCAAATCAGAAAAAGAAGCTTAAAACTACACTTGAATAAATTCTAATTCAGAACTGAATTTTAAAGTTTTTTCCCTAACTCTATTTTCACCTGATTGTAAATTAATTCTTTATACTGCCATCCTTCATCTTTTTTAACATTCTGTGGCAATAGAGCAAACTGAGTCCCACACTTCAGTGAAGCTGCAGAATCAGAAGGGGGAGTGGTTGCCTGGCAACATAACCTGTGAGTAATTAAGCATCTCTTGAGAACTGCTGAATTTGGTTTTAAATTCTTGGCCTTGTTACAAATAGCCATTTGGACTTTTTGGACTCTGTCTAACTATTGCCTTAAAGATTATACTGCCCAAGATAAGCAACCAAGTTAGGTCTTATCACCAATGGCTGTTCTTTGCAAGGTTCATGTCTCAACTCTTTTCCCTGCAGACAGCCTAAGGCACATACCAGGATAAGTACACATGACTGTGACTGTCCAGAGGAAATCCTACATCCCCTCTAAGTAATTCACAGCACACTGCTGTTTTCTGATGCGTAGCCATCCTTTGTCTTATTCTGCCTTAGGGGAGTGCTAAAAATACAGGGAAGAATCCAGTTCAGTTCAGGTGCTCTGACAGCCTGGTAAGGCATCTACACATGAATAAGGTAGGTTTGACTAAAAAATGTTGGAAGCTAAGTCAGTATTCATTTAAATCTATATATTTACAAATCATTTCAACCTATAAAAAGTATATGATATGGAAAATCATCACATTTTATGACTCTTCAATCATCATGCTCAGGTAACTTCTTCAGAACACCCTCTTCCCCAGATAAGAATACTTCCTTTAAAGAGCATTTTCTAAAACACATGATGAGAACAAAGGCTTTGGAATGCTCTTGATTTAATCAAGATGTCGAACACATCTTACAGAACTATATATGACTTGTGAGACTTCACATATATTGAAACACTCTAAACTGTGGGTGTAAGTCCAGGGAAAGGAAATCTCGGGGCAAAATACCCCTAGAAACCAAAATCAGTCAAAGGGAGAAAGTTTAAAACCTGTTTATTGCTTACAAAACTTCAGTCCCAGGCCTTCTTTCTTCTCTGCTCTGGCAGCCACAACACCAGCCCTCCCCCTCACCTCTCCAGTACAGATAAGCCCTCTGTTGCCCAGGTAAATTACCCATTGATATGGAGATGAACTTCCCCACCCCTGAGGAAAGATGCAAATGCACTAAAGTCATACTTCTCTCCACTTCTGAACACCTGTTGATATGCAGATGTACCAAAGCCAGGCGAGATATTCTGGCAATACTACAATTTTACCCACAGTGGGATTTAAATAAGGTCAACATAAAATGTGATGATAACAAACTATATTTCATTTATAATGCCAATAACTTTACAGTTAAAACAACAATGATACAAAGGTTAAAATAGTCCAACAACTTAATGTAATAAAGAGCAGAAAAAAATGAGGTAATAAAGTTTCACATCTAATAAAAGATGATTGTAAGATAGGAGTTTTAAACATCTGTTTTTTAATAGAAAAAGGATGTCATACCATCAATGATACAGAGATATCAATCTGCAAGGAACAGATGCTCCATTAACAGCTTTTTAGAAAAGATAAATGGAATGCTTAAAAAAGTCATGTAAAAAGAAACTTCTAATTTTAACATATAGGAAGATACTCATTTATAAAAACAGAAGCCAGCATTCTCTTAGAGGGAACAAGATGGGTAAAGTGAAGTGTGTGTTTTAGAAAGATGCAATAGTATGAATTGTCAGTTGTCAGTAAGTCTTAGAAAGTTTTGCCATTAAAGGAACCAAAATAGTTCTGAAAGCAATGAAATATATCATCATTGTGAGAAGAAACAGCCTGCCTGTAGGTTGTCGGTGTCAGCAATAGGTATGTTACTAAGGGAAACAATAAAGCTTAATGGTAACTTGATTATTTACAAAAGATTGTTGGTGGTTTCTGTGATCTGTATCTCTTGGCAGATCCAGAGACCTCACACATTTTAAATCTTAAGCATAAATGCATCAACATGGAATCAAGCACCAATGGTATTGTGAAATGCTACTGTGATATGTTTAATTTTCTACTAATTTTGGCATTGAAAGGGTATCTCGCCGTGACCCTCCTTACCCAGAACGACTCAGGAGACACGGGCCCACGCAAGAGACTTTATTATCTGAAGGAGAGAGTGGCTGCCCCAGAAAGGGGGTGGAGAAAGAGAGAGAGAGAGAGAGAGAGAGCAGCAGAGAGAGCAGTGGGACAGCAGAGAGAGAGAGGGAGAGAGCAGGGAGAACAGGGGGGCAGAGAGACAGGGAGAGAGGGCAGCGGTGCCTTTTATTGTGGGATCCGCTTGGCCCGTTGCCTTGGGGGAGGGTCGGGATGTATAGAGATAAGGCGGGGTAAACCCAGCAAGCCCTGGCATAATTCTCACCAGCTTATGTGCTTGGGACCATGGGGCAAAAGGAGGATAAATTACTATATTCTTACATTCCTCCCTTTTCTGTTTTATAAGTGGTAGAGGATTTGGGAAGGGGGGAAGGTTAGTCTTCAGTAACTGCTTCCTGCTGATTAGGGGCGATGAAGTTCATTTTTGTATTGATGGGGGAGGTTTTCAGATGAGCCCTTGGTCTGCAGTGGCGATGGCGTGTTCTAAGTTCAATAAAGATCATTGTCTTTTGAGAGGGGTTGGTAATCCTGTAATATAAGCTGGTTAAGGTTTGGTTAGAAATGTTTTGCATTGGGCTGATTGCTATGTTTACATAGGGTGGCTGAATTATAGCATTGATGGGGACCTATGTGTAGGCAAAAAGCAACCTGTAGGGCAAAGGGAATCCTTGATGGTGCAATCTTTTGGACAGTCTGAAAGAGAAGAAAGGGCTGGCATTGGGAAGATAGGTCTGGTGAGAGAGCAAGTGTTGAGACCAGGGTTAATAATCCTGAAGCATGACGCATGGCAGTTGTAAGGGAGGTCTTAGGACTCTGTGCTGGCAGAAACTTCTTCAGTGATGAGTGGAAGCGGAGATGAGCAGCGGGAAATGCGGAAAGTAAGAGGTCCCTTCAGGGTGGAGGAGTAGGAACCTGTGGGAGATTTGGTGGGAGGGGAATAAGCTGAGACAAACGGCTTAAGGTGGGAGTTGTGTATCTAATGGGGAAGACCCTGGAGTTTAACTGCAGGTGGCGTGGAAAGGATTACCGTGTATAGTCCTTTGTCATTTGGGACTTAGGGATGGTGTCTTCGTTGTTTGGAATGGACATGGTTTGGGGAAGTTTTTTCCTGTCTATGGTAATGGCCTTGTAGCACAGGGAGAGCTGAACTCCCAAGTATGTGACCTGAGCAGCAGACAGGTCAACTTTGGAGGGTGAAACTCGATAGCTGTGTTCTGAGAGAAAGTTTAAAAGGAGAATAATATCCTGTTGAGAGGTTTGTAGGGAGGGACTGCACGGGAGGAGATCATCTACATATTGAAGGAGGGTGGAGCTCGAGAGAGTAAGGGATTTAAGGTCTTGTGCTAGATGTCCAAAAAGGTGGGGACTATCTCTAAAGCCTTGGGGAAGTGCCGGGGACCAAAAAAGACCCCCCCACCCACAAAATGGCGAACTTCCCTCTTCTCTTCCGGGTTCTCTGCTCCCGCCGGCGCCAGCCAAGGTCCAATCACCCCTCTACACCTTCCCGCCAGCGCCACCTAAGGTCCAATAATCTTCTGACCCACCCCTTCCTTACTAGTCTGTATAAATTGAGCCTGCGAACAATAAACTGTGCCAGCTTGATCAGACATCCTGTCTTGCTGGTCGTTCTTTGTGTCCCTTGCTTGTTTCATTTCTGCAGGCGTCTCCAGCGACACCCCACGTTTGTCCCGCAGGCCGGGGCAGTCTGGCGCCCAACGTGGGGCCCAATGGGACTCCTGCTGAAACGTCTACTCGTAGTCCTGGCCAGGCACTCATTTGAGACGTCGCGCAGGTAGGAGCCTGACGCCGACCCTCCATTGACGATCACTGCGGCCCACCCATCCGTAATACAGATCCGTGAGAGGTGAGTAGACGAATCCCCCAAGCAAGATTTCAAAATACCTCTTGTGAGTTCAATTTTAGTAGTCTGATTGGTTTTATCACTTCCCTCCAGTCTGCTGCCGCGATTTATTCCTTGTTTTGTCCTCTGGTTGTTCCTCTCTGAAAACCTTGTGCTTACTTTGGGCTAACGGCCGTTCACCTCGAAGGCATACCCAGGGGACTCTGACTACAGAGTCCCTGTCTTAGAGGGTCCGAGCAGGCGGATTATACCTGCCGGCTGTCCTACGTAAGCAAGGGCTCGTCTGAGCTGATGAGAGTGGCTCCAGTGGCTCAAGACATTGGTGTAGTCGCGGCTGACTTAGAGAGATTCAAATTTATTTAGAGCAGAGGTTGTAACCATAGTGATGGGCAATTCTCTGAACTCCCACGAGGTATTTCTTAACGGTGTTAAGGATTCCCTCAGAACACGAGGAGTAAGGGTTAAGAAAAAAGATCTTAGACACTTTTTTTCCTTCATACATGAGACTTGTCCTTGGTTTCCCCTAGAGGGCACTATCAGTTGTAAGCATTGGGAAAGAGTTGGTGATGCCCTCCAAGATTTTTATCAGACCTTAGGCCCTGAAAAAGTCCCTGTCTCAACATTCTCCTTTTGGAATCTTATTCATGATGTCCTTCGAGTTCGTTCACAAGACCCTGATATCAAAAATGTTATAGAAACAGGAGAAATAGCCCTTAAAGAAAACTCCCGACCACCCTCTACCTGTCCTTCAATAACTGTAGATATCTCTGAAGATCCCGCTGTTTCTCTTGAAGAAACTCCTAAGCCCCAGTCTGAACAAAATACTCCAGATCCCCAAGATAAACCTGAAAGTAAACCTGGCAAACCTAATTCCCCCAAAATCCCCTCCATTTACCCTACACTCACGTCTTTAAGACATCAAAACAATCATTTAAGCCTGGAAGATGAAGAGACATTAAGAGAACAAGCTGCTCATTATCATGATCATGAGAACCCCTGGTGTCTCACGGCGCCAGTCCTTTATAGTGTCACTAATGGACACTTTAAGCCTCCCCCATACAAACCTATTCCCCCCCAATGCGTCCCTATGTTTCAAATCCCTGCCCTAGAGCCTCCTCATAACCCCCCCTCTTTAGCTGACCCCATCCGGCAGGCAAAAATTTCTCTAACCAAAGAAGTTTCTTCACTTAAAGAAATTTTGCTGCAAAAACGTGAACATGTTCAGCTCATTAAAGAGATTAAAGCCCTTGAGGCCGAGTTGACATCATTGAGCCCCACGCAGCCTCCCTCACTCCCCCAAAAAACCTATAAAGAATGCAAAATCAAAAAACCCAGTCCTTGCCTTTCCAGTCACCCGCGGCCGACCGCTCACCCACGGTCGCCACCCAGAAACACCCCCGGAGGTCATAGAAGAGAGCGAGGATGAAAACGCCCCAGACTCCCATGACCCAGATACTCCAGACCAAGACCAGGATTCCGAGGGAGAGCCTTCAGACAATGAAGAGCCTAAGAGTAATATGGAAAACCCAGCTAAAACCCAAAAATACCGCCGCCTAAACCTTAAACATCTAAAAGACTTAAAAGCAGCTGTTACCAATTATGGCCCCACAGCTCCTTTCACATTAGCCTTGATTGAAAGCCTGAGCGATTGGTGGCTGACCCCTAATGACTGGCTTTCCCTAACTCGAGCTGCCCTGTCAGGAGGAGTACGTCTTGTGGCATACTGACTTTGTAGAAAATTGCCGTGAGACTCCACAGCGCAATAGTGAAAGTAAAACTTCACGCTCATGGTCAAGAGATAAGTTACTCGGGCGGAGCCCTTATGAAACAAATGAGGGCCAAGCGGCCTTCCCCCCTGGCCTTTTAGCTCAAGTCCAAAATGCAGCCCTTAAAGCCTGGTGGCGCCTTCCCCCTAAAGGCTCTGCTACCACTTCCCTGGCAAAGATTCGTCAGGGCCCTGACGAGCCTTACAGTGACTTCATTAGTCGCCTAACAGATGCTGCCGAGCGACTAGTTGGTGGAGGGGAAACTGAAAGTGCCTTTGTTAAACACCTAGCTTATGAAAATGCTAACCCGACCTGTCAAGAGACCATAAGACCTCACCATTGTGGGAGTCTTTCTGATTATATTAAACTCTGTTCCGGGATAGGAACTTCACATACAATTGGACTGGCCATAGGAATGGCCCTGAAAGATATTAATAAGGATAGTAATAAACAAAGAACTTGCTTTAATTGCAATCAACCAGGACATTTTGCCCGCCAGTGTCAGGCAGAGATTCAACTTCACCCGCCTCGTGCTCCCCCGCCTCATGCTCCCCCGCCTCGCGCTTCCCCCAAAACTGTTTGCCCTCGATGCCGGCGCAGCTTCCATTGGGCTAATGAGTGCCGCTCTAAAACGACTATTGAAGGCACACCCCTTCCACCACTCCAGGGAAACTCCCAGAGGGGCCAGTCCCTGGCCCCTTCACCAAGCACGAACCAAGGGGCTATCAGGTTCGTTCCCCCAGCTCAACAACAACTCCTCCCTGCGCAGACATCAGCTCCCTCTCCCGTGCCACCCCGGGAAGTGCAGGATTGGACCTCTGTTCCGCCACCAGCACAATATTAATTCCTGACCAAGGGGTCCAGCTGCTCCCCACAGAAACTTACGGACCTTTACCTTCTGGCAACTTTGGTCTAATTTTAGGACGAGGGAGCTCTGCATTAGCTGGCCTCCATATTATACCAGCAGTTATTGACAATGATTATACAGGACAAATTACCCTCCTAGCCTCTGCTCCTATGGGTCCAATATCTATATCAAAAGGGAAACGAATAGCCCAACTCCTACTACTCCCGTTAGATTCAACACATAAAAGTTATAATAAAAATTTCAGATTAAATGCTGCCTTTGGCTCCTCTGATGCTTACTGGGTACAACAAATCACCACCGAAAGGCCATTGCTAACCCTACAACTAGATGGCAAGTCCTTTGAAAGACTAATTGATACAGGAGCAGATGCTACAGTAATATCAGCCCAACAGTGGCCTCCTAGTTGGCCCTGTAGTATAACTGTAACCCATCTCAAAGGCATTGGTCAATCCACAAACCCCAAACAAAGTTCTAAGATCTTAACCTGGAGAGATAAAGAAGGGAATTCTGGACAAGTCCAACCTTATATAGTAGCTGGATTGCCCATTAACTTATGGGGACGTGACATTTTATCCCAATTAAAACTTGTCATGGCTAGCCCAAATGATGTTATTGCCCAACAAATGCTTAACCAAGGTTATTTGCCCGGCCAGGGCCTAGGAAAAAATAGTCAAGGCATAAAAGAACCCCTTATTGTCATACCCAAAACTGATCATTCAGGATAAGGGAGTAAAAATTTTCCATGATGGCCATTGACTTTCCTGTACCCCACGCAGATAAAATAAAGTGGAAATCAGACTCCCCTGTCTGGGTAGATCAATGGCCTTTAAATCAAGAAAAACTCACAGCAGCTACTAAGTTAGTACAGGAACAATTAGCTGCTGGACACTTAGAACCCACCATCTCTCCTTGGAACACTCCTATATTTGTAATTAAAAAGAAATCAGGAGAATGGAGGCTCCTCCAAGACCTCAGAGAAATTAACAAAACCATGTTGTCAATGGGGGCCCTTCAACCCGGCCTCCCCTCTCCCATAGCCATCCCAGCTAATTATTTTAAGATCATCCTTGATCTTAAAGATTGTTTCTTTACTATCCCTCTCCATCCCCAAGATAGAGAACGCTTTGTGTTTAGTATTCCTGTCACCAATTTCAAAGGGCCAACGCATCGCTACCAGTGGAAAGTCCTCCCTCAAGGTATGGCGAACAGCCCCACACTGTGTCAAAAATTTGTAGCTCAAGCCGTAGATCCCCTCAGACCCCGATGGCCTTCCATCTATATCATTCATTATATGGATGATATCCTCCTAGCTGGGGCATCCAACTCTGAAGTCCTGAAATGTAGCCAAGAATTGACCACCCGTCTCACCTCTTTTGGTCTCCAAATTGCTCCAAACAAAGTTCAATGAACAGATCCCTATTACTACCTTGGCTTTGAACTAACTTCAAACAAAATCACTACCCAGAAGATTCAATTAAAAACATCACACTTACAAACATTGAATGATTTCCAAAAATTCTTGGGAGACATTAATTGGCTTAGACCCTATCTTAAATTAACTACTGGAGAGTTAAAACCCCTTTTTGATATGCTGCAAGGAGACTCTGATCCCCTATCCCCTCGGAAATTGTCCATTGAGGCAAAGGAAACCTTAAACATTATTGAAACAGCTATACAACAACAACAGATTACATTCTTATCCTATGACAAGCCCTTCGCTCTCATCGTCTGTAATACACAACACACCCCTACTGGAGTTTTATGGCAAGATAATCCTTTATTGTGGATCCATCTGCCCTCTTCCCCATCTAAAGTTCTTATTACATACCCTTCATTAGTTGCAAAGATCATAAAAGCAGGCAGAGAAAAAAGCCGCCAACATTTTGGCAGAGATCCTGATCAGCTCATCATCCCTTACACAAAAGAGCAAATAGATTGGCTTTCCCAAAATGTAGATGATTGGATTATATCCCTTGCTTCTTTTCAAGGTAAAATCAATAATCACTATCCCTCACATAAACTCCTCCAATTCTCACAACTACATCCCTTTGTTTTCCCAAAAAGAACCTCATCCACTCCTTTAGAAAATGCCTCTTTAGTTTTCTCAGATGGCTCCTCCTCTGGCATTGCTGCCTATGTTATTGGCTCACAGAGTTACAGCATCCAATCACCCTTTAAATCCACCCAACTCGTAGAATTATTTGCCATTTTACAAGTTTTTAAAATGCTGAGCCAAATCCCTTTTAATCTGTATACTGACAGCGCCTACATAGCATATTCAGTTCCTATTTTAGAAACTGTTCCTTACATTAAACCCTCTACCAATGCCATTTCCCTCTTTCAACAACTCCAAACCTATATATTACTCAGGCAGGCCCCTTTCTATATTGGACACCTGTGAGCCCACACCGACCTCCCTAGTTCCCTCTCCCAAGGTAATGCCCTTGCAGATAAAAATACCCGCTTCACATATTTTATTATGATCAATGCAGTCACCAAAGCTAGTCAATACCATGCCCTTCATCATGTGAATGCTCACACTCTTCGACTTTTATTTAAACTCACCAGAGAACAAGCTAGGCAAATTGTTAAAAACTGTCCAGGGTGTGTTACCTCACTGCCCCTTCCTCATTTAGGAGTTAATCCAAGAGGCCTGCTCCCTAATGAAATCTGGCAAATGGATGTCACTCATATTTCTGAATTTGGTGCTCTTAAATATACTCATGTGACTATTGATACTTACAGTGGTTTTATATTTGCCACTCTCCACAGTGGTGAAGTCACCAAAAATGTTATAGTCCATGTTCTTCAATGCATTACTGTTATTGGTAAACCTCAATTCTTAAAACAGACAATGGACCGGGATACACCTCACAAGCATTTCAAAATTTTTGCCATCAATTACAAATTAAACACATCACAGGTATCCCCTACAACCCCCAGGGACAGGGGATAGTCAAGCGAGCTCATCAAACATTAAAAAGTATGATCAATAAACTTAAAACCAACACTGCATACCCTACAAAAGGCTCTCCAAAGAACCTCCTTAATCATGCCTTGTTTACACTTAATTTTCTACAATTAGATAATCATGGTAAGTCTGCAGCAGATAAGTTGTGGCATCCTGAAACCAAGACAAAGTTTGCAGAAGTTCTATGGAAAGATCCACTTACCTTTAAGTGGCACGGTCCCGACCCAGTTCTTATCTGGGGCAGAGGCCACGCCTGTGTATATGATACACAGGGAAAAGGACCTCGATGGTTACCTGAATGCCTTGTTAAACCCATCAATACCCCTGTGAAGCCAAATAATAATAACCCAATACATTCCAGAGAGGAAAATCCTCCCTGAGAACTGTCTGTCTTTGCCTTTCAGAAAGAAAAACATTCATCATCATCAGACAAGGTAAGCTCACCCTTCATTGACACAGTCTCAGGCCTGCAGCCAACAACCTCGCCTACCTACTTTTGCCATCATGTCTGTTATCCATCCCTTTATTGCTACTGTCATACTCCCTGTCGTCCTTGGAGGACTAAAACCCTCTATCACTAAAGAGGAAGCCTACATACGGTTGTTTGGACCTCCTTGTGAGTGTAGGGGTGGGATAAAGCTTGTAGATCCCAGTAGGGGGGAATATAAACTGGCCGTAGATTGTCAAGACAAAACAGCATACCTCTCAGCAGACCTCTCTGCAGGCGGATTTTCATCCGGATTAGGATACCAACCCCTTACTTGGAAATGTGTAAGAAAGCCCAAAATTATATCTGCAATTGAGGGCAAACCAGAGCCTTGCCCCAGCAATTGCCAAAAAGCCGCTGCACTACACTCTACCTGTTACCGCAGTGTCCAACAATGCACCTATAGTGATGGCAAAGTATATCTCACAGCTATTTTAACAAGGGGTTATACTGGTTCTTTTGGAGGCGAGTATGATGATAGCAACCTATGAAGAGGAGGACATTCTAAATATGCACAAGCTTCTTGTATTGGTAATTTAGGCAAAAGCACTTGCTGGCCACCACAAGCACCTATTCATACATTTGATGGTGGTGGACCAACAGATAGGATAAGAGAAGCCCAAGTCAAAGAAAAAATTGAAGATCTTATTAAAGCAATATACCCCCCTCTAGAGTACCACCCTTTAGCCTTGCCCAAGTCTCGTGGCATAGATCTTGACACCCAAACTGCTGATATTCTAGAAGCCACTCATAATGCACTGAACATCACCAATCCCAGTCTCGCTGAAAACTGCTGGCTATGCATGACCCTTGGTACGCCTATGCCCCTTGCAATTCCCACTAATGCTACCAACAACCTGACAGAACAGAATTGTACTCTCAACTCACCCTTTAGAGTGCAACCTGTAGGATTTAACATATCCCTATGCATACAAAAGCAGCCGCAGAATAACAGTTATAATATAAATGTAGGGTTTGCCTCTTTCATAACTTGCTCCCAAGTTTTTAAATAAACCTCATCCATTTGCCCCCCCAATGGACAAGTTTTTCTCTGTGGAGGAAACCTGACCTTCACTGCCTTGCCCACAAATTGGACAGGGTTATGCGTACAAGCCAGCATCCTCCCAGATATTGATATCATCCCAGGAGAAGAACCTGTCCCTATACCCAGCTTTGAATTTATAGCAGGACACCCACGCTCTAAAAGAACCATCCAGTTCATCCCACTTTTAGTTGGCCTTGGAATTTCCACTGCGGTAGCTACTGGAACAGCAGGAGCAGGAATAGCCATACATTCCTATCATAAATTATCCAATCAATTAATTAATGATGTTGATGCCCTCTCTAGAACGATTACTGACCTCCAAGACCAAATAGACTCTCTAGCAGAAGTAGTTTTACAAAACCGTAGAGGCCTAGACCTCCTTACGGCAGAGCAGGGAGGTATCTGTTTAGCTTTACAGGAGAAATGCTGCTTCTATGCTAACAAGTCAGGCATCATTCGGGACAAGATAAAGACCCTCCAAGACGACCTCGAGAAAAGAAGAAAAGAGTTGTGTGACAATCCCCTTTGGACTGGATTGAATGGACTTCTCCCTTACCTTCTCCCCATTTTAGGCCCGCTCCTAGGATTGCTATTAATACTATCTTTCGGTCCTTGGGCTTTTAAGAGACTCACAACATTAATCAAACAGCAAATAGACTCCCTTATAGCAAAGCCTATCCAAGTCCATTATCACCGCCTTGCCTTGCCTGACCAAGGCGTGGATCTTTACACAGAGCCTTATACCCGAAGAGACCCGACAGTAACCAGAGATTACACCTGAGATGAGCCATGTCAAGGTTTTTTTGTCCTGTTCCTTGACAATATTCCTGGGCAATTAGACGGGTAGTCAGTGACGGGTAACTAAGAGGTTATACCTGCCAAAATGCACAGCCAGACATAAGACCTCTGGTCGAGACAACAGGGGCCGATCTAATACTGGGGCAAGCTCCTATGCATATAGGCCGACTCAGTATTAGAGCAAGCTCCCCTGAGAATTCCAGGCCAACTCCGAAAGGAGGCAAGCTCCTGGAAACAGAGGCCTGGTATAAAACCTCTAGACCTAAGACAGGCACCATCTGCCCAGTAGGTATATGGCTCAAGGCACTTCAATTAGTGCTCCAACCCCTCCTAAAAGATAAAAAGGGAGGAGATGCCGGGGACCAAAAAAGACCCCCCCACCCACAAAATGGTGAACTTCCCGCTTCTCTTCCGGGTTCTCTGCTCCCGCCGGCGCCAGCCAAGGTCCAATCACCCCTCTACACCTTCCTGCCGGCGCCACCTAAGGTCCAATAATCTTCTGACCTACCCCTTCCTTACTAGCCTGTATAAATTGAGCCTGCGAACAATAAACTATGCCAGCTTGATCAGACATCCTGTCTTGCTGGTCGTTCTTTGTGTCCCTTGCTTGTTTCATTTCTGCAGGCGTCTCCAGCGACACCCCACGTTTGTCCCGCAGGCCGGGACAGGGAAGGACTTGTTAAGTGTTCTCTGAATATTAAAAATTAACTTAAGTAATTTCCTGCCTTGATTTTTCTCTGGGATACTGGTGTTTTGGTCTGGGAGCATATCAAAAGGCTGCCTGCTCAGCTCCCAAGGTGGGCTGAGGTATTGTTCTATTTGCTAAAGAATCCTGCCTTTTACTATGCTGTTTACAGCTGGGTCTGCAGGCTAAATTAGTTGCTCAGTTTGCAAAATTACCTCATCAGATCTGAAGGAGGAAAGACAGCACATAGGCCTGGGCCTTTTAGTATGCTAAAGTGAATCTTACACATGATTACAAGTGATTAGCATAATAAAACATGAGCTACTCCTCTTTATCTGGGGAACATTAACTGATCTCACTGAAGAATGATTCTAGAGCTTAATGTTCAACATAGTTTTAGTAGGGGGGGTTTCCTAGCATGTAGTTTTACATTGCTCTGACTGCAAATATCCTGCCTTGCTTTCTTCAGAGGCTCTCACCTTATTCTAAAGTCTATGGTCCCTGTCTCATTTCCCCTCTACAGATGGAGACTCTAGCTGCTGCTAGGAGAAGGGGACTACGACCACTCTGGCTGCTTCATGCCGAGAGGGGGCGCAGTAAAGGGTGCAGCTAGGTCTCCATCACTGGTCAGTTGAGAGGACCTTGGAAGGTTGGTGCTTGTATTCTGGGTTTCATTCCTATCACTATTTGCAGTTTTGTAGCTTTTAGGCAAGATAGAACAAATTGTGTTATTAGGTTAAGTAGTAACATCTGAAGTTGGATTTTCCCTTCTGGAAGGACAAACTTGACAAGATTATGAATGCATGGCTGAATATGAGATCTAGAAATATGAAGTCTAATTGAGAATCAAAGCCAGGTATAATGGGGAAACTAGAATTCTGGATCGAGTTTACATCTCAATGACTAGTATTAGGATTTAGTATAGATAAGACTGCATTATTGAAACAATACTTTTCTCTAAAATCACCCTCATTTTTATTAGAAGTAGTCAGATTAAGAAAATAATTAACAGTTGGCTTGATTATTTGCATAAGTGCAGCAAGAAGAGTAATTGATTACATGGGATCTTTTAAATGTGCTTTGCTGGAGCTTTTTGTAAGGAATTTCAGATTGAACTTTTAAGGGCTTCTTGAGGCCAGAAAGCTAAGCCAGACTTGCCATCAGGTTGTGCCTGCAGAACCTGTACATTTGGGGTGAATTCCTCTCTTCTTGAGGTTCCCAAGACATTCTTGAGGTTCCTGCACTTGCCAGGAAGTGACCTTCCTTACTCACCTGGTAAGGCTGCTGGGAACTCTGTAAGCAAGGTACCAGGACAATTCTTCTAAGGAGCTTTGTTGGCTTTATAAAGTCAATCTTAGTTCCTTAAAGCTGTCGGTTCATATCTGAGTTTACACACATGTCTCTCAGGTATGATGTTCCAGTCAAAGCCTTGGTAATACAACCAGTGTTTTTAATTAGTCCTCTTACAAGGAAAGCAGATTCTTATTGAACTTGTGCAAATAAACATACTGCCATGAAATATAAAAATAGTCACTGAGAGTTTTTAAATTCTGGAGGGATCAGGTAGAGAGAAAGATAAAGTTTCAATTCTGCTTATAAAGGCAGTCATTTACTAAACTGTTGTCAGCTTAAGAGAAAAATCTTAAAACACTTTATCAACTACATTTGAAACAAAAAGCCACAAAATTATCTTCCTTAGTTTACTTAATTCTATGTAACTAATACCTGTTCTGCTGAAATCTAGTTTTTTACTAGTTTAGGAGTAATAAAACAGTGAGTATATATGACAAAAGACTTACAAATGACAATGGTTAAAGATCTGATGAGAGCTTACTGTAAGACAGTTGTCATAAGGAAATTTGGATATTTCTGTAATACAAAACATTCAGTAACAAAGTTTAGCATCATTCCCTGTGATAGTGCTTTCCAGGTAATTAAGCAGGTAATTATATATCATATAAATATGCCAAATTAGCCAAATATTTTCTCCAATGAGAAAAATTCCTCTGACATGTTCCAGGGGCCCTCTGGAAAATATGAGTTAACGAGGTAAAAGAACCTTTATGCATTTGATTTTGGGAAGTTGTTAAAAGTTTTAAGGCACTTGCTTAAATAGTTACTCACATTAGACAAAGCTACACTTCACTTTAAGCATTTTTCTTTGAAAGATTTAACAGGTACCATCAACTTAAATGACTTTAGGTAAACTTAGGCAGCTGATAATCATAAGGACATGTCTATTCAGTTCAATTTAAATTAGCATTAATGCTTAATATCTTCTATTAGTGTTTTCTGGAAGTTTTAGAATGCCCAATTTTTACAAGCACTTGTCCCTAAATCAATTTTTATTAATACCACTGGGAGGTAGAAAAATATTTTTCATTTCCACACTTAGACACAAACATACAGATTGAGACATAATGATACAGTGAGAGGACAGACAGTGCTCCTGGCATGAGCCAGGAGGGGACAAGAGAGCCTGTGGTGGTGCATTGTCCAGGAGTTTTATAAGCAGTTGAGGATATTTGGGAACATGAAAAAAACTTAGGGGTGTGTACTTTAAGGCAAGTAGTAGGTGTTTAGGATTGCAG
This sequence comes from Manis pentadactyla, assembly GCF_030020395.1. Lineage (NCBI taxonomy): Eukaryota > Metazoa > Chordata > Mammalia > Pholidota > Manidae > Manis > Manis pentadactyla. The sequence continues at coordinate 51,513,246 of NC_080024.1, forward strand.
GGGAGACAGAGAGAGAGCTTGGTTTGGAGGTAGGAGAAAGCCTGGATATATGGGATCTCTTTCCATTTGCCCGTACACTCACAGAAGTTGTATAAGTCGTGGAGAATTTTAGGATCTAAAGAGCCATTGGGGGGCCATTTAGATTGATTGTCCAAGGGATATTGTGGCCAGATCTCATTACAGTAGCGAATAGGTGTGAGGTCTGGAGTGAGGTGGAGGGGTTTTAGATTATTGACTAAGCACCCTAGCAGTGAATCTGCAGGAACGGTGGGACCAGATCCCATGGTGAGAACGAGACCATTCAGAAGTTGCTGAGGCGCCCCTGAGTGATTGAGAAGGTCACAGAGAAGACCAGGCACAGTTAGGGGGTCGTCACCACCTCTAACTGTGGGGTCAAGGTGAAAACGCTGGGAAGGCTCAGTACCTGGTACCAGGAGTTTTCAAGTTGAGTAGAAACGTAGATAAAGGGAGAGTGGGCCTCAGTGGATGAGGATTCTCACCATGGGGAGGCAGAGAAGGGTCGACTATGGGGATCAACCATGACTCTGAAAGTCGTGGTTGGGAGTGTCCCTATCCCAGAGGAGCCCTTGGGGGTGCCGGACACTAAACGGTCACTTCCCAGGTTCCAAAGGGACATTTAAGTTGACCATGAAGGGGAGACTCACCAAATCGAAGGCCGGTGTTGGGTGAGAAGATGAGTGACCGGGGAAGGGATGGTGAGCCTGTGGAGGACGATCGGACAGTGAGGGTTCCCAGAGCAGCTCAGGTTCCCAGAGGAAGAGCAAAGTCAATGGGAGAGCCTCATCTGAGTCACGGCACCAATGAAAGGGTATCTCGCCACGACCCTCCTTACCCAGAACGACTCAGAAGACATGGGCCCAAGCAAGAGACTTTATTATCTGAAGGAGAGAGTGCCTGCCCCAGAAGGGAGCGGGGGGAGAGAGAGAGAGAGAGAGAGAGAGAGAGAGCAGCAGAGAGAGCAGTGGGACAGAGAGCAGAGAGAGAGAGAGAGAGAGGGAGAGAGCGGAGAGAGCAGGGGGACAGAGAGACAGAAAAAGAGAGAGGGAAGCAGCATGGTGTAGAGCGTGGTGCCTTTTATTGTGGCGGATCCGCTCGGCCTGTTGCCTTGGGGGAGGGCCGGGATGTTTAGAGATAAGGCGGGGTAAGCCCAGTCAAGCCCCAGGTAAGCCCAGACATAATTCTCACCAGTTTATGTGCTTGGGACCATGGGGCAAATGGAGGATAAATTACTATATTCTTACGGGCATTAATACAATCCCATACATTCCCTCTAAAAGAAAAGGACTCCAGTTTTACAGGATGACAGAGAATGTGAGGAAAAGGCACAGAATTTGGAGTTCTTGGTTTCAACCTGTACCTAAACCTCATTAATTTCATGATTTTTGGTTCATTCTGAAGGTCTTAATCTGAATTTTACAATTTACAAATGGCACTTTAACATATGGTTCATAGAACTGTGATCTGTATATCTGATTCATTGCTTGCTCCATATTAGGTAACCAGAAAATGAATGTTCTTAGAAATGTATTATTTAATATTCCTGAACAGTTTTTTGCTGAGCACTTACTCTATGACAAGTACCCATGTTAGACTCTGGGACTGAAAGGGTAAGCAAAATAGGTTGTCTCCTTGAGACATGTATATTTTAGCAAGGGGTTACTGTGCAAACTAAACACGGAGTTACCAAATTTTTTAATATAAGTGAATAATCACAATAATATTGATAGCTTATGAATTTTATTAACACAAAGGAAAGCCATTATTATGATGCCTATTATAAGCAATGTCTGCCTTAATATTCCTGATCTAGCTGTCCTAAGGGAAGGACTTCAGAGGTGGATTCAAGCGCAGCTGTCAACTAGTGGAGCCAACACAGCATTTCTGGAGCTAAGACATTTCATTGACAGCACATGTTAATAAGTAGCAGGGTTAACTGTGTCTTATAGGAATCCATTCTCTAGACTTTCATGCCACTTCCTATGTATATGCAATATGCTTAGTTGTTCTTCCTTCTGTGATAGATGCTACCAAGACTTGTCTCTCTGAGGGAAGTTGAGACAATCTATCACTCTCTTCTAGCATCTCCGTGTGAAATTTACTGGTTCCTTCAAGTCACAGCCTGTTTGACAGAGCTGGAATCTTAATTGCAAGTGAAAGCCTCCTGCAGGTGCTGTTTATGCATTTTGAACTGAGCTATGAATTCCACCAAAACATATTAGAGTGCTACACATCCATTAATAAAGTGGCATTTCTTTCTATTTGTATTTCGTTTCCCTCTCCTGTGTTTACATTTCATTTCTAAACCTCGGAAGTGAAAAGAGCAGAGTAGTACGATATTTGTATCCAATCCCATCCTCAACCTACCTTTCATGATACAAATTATTTACAAAGGGACATTTTTCCTTTTTTCACCCAAGAAATTATTGCCAATGTCCTAATTATAAAAAGAATAAAATGAAATCACTTCAATACTGAAAAAAAAGGAAAAAAAATTGGTACTAGGAAATGTTTTTGTCATAGACAAATTAAGCTGGGGGTACATAACCAAAACAATAATTAATGAAGAGTACCTCCTGAAAGAAATAACTGATGGGAAGTAATTATAAGAGGTAAGAAATGATATTGAAAGACACAGAAACTTTGTTTTTGTAATAGCAACATCTGAGTACATGTTGAATATTTCAAAATATTTATAGTACAACATTGTATGAGTAAAATATTTTAGGGAAAAACAGAAGAAAGAAAACAAATATATTTGTTCAAATATAAGGACTTACTGTGTTCATTAATGTAAATATTCTTCTTTCAAATGGAATCGCACATGCATTTAATTTTATTCCATAATGGAAATTTTCAAAAACATACACAAGTAAAGAGAATTACATAATGAATCCCCAGATGCCTATTACCCAGCTTCTAAAATATCAACATTTTTGTCAATATTCTGTCACATATCTCTTCCTCATACAATTGTTTCTGTGTGTGTCATTCACTGAAGTATTATAAAGCAGTCCCCCCAAATAGAATGAACTTTAGAGAAGGCCACTGTTAGTTGGGAAGGAGATAAAGCCAAATTCCCAAGGAGTTAAGACCAACTTGCGAATGCTTATGTTTTTTCACAAGAATGATCATGGAAGACCATAGGGGTGAATTTTGAGCATCTTCACTGGAGTTTCACTGGTATGTAGAAATGTAAATGTTTGAAGTTGAAATCGTAATCTTCTTCCAACTTCTCACTTTCTCCAGTATGTTCTGCCTTGCTGAAGAGCACTGTCTGTCTGGTCTTCCTAGACCAAAGCCTGAGTTGACCTTTGACTCCTCTGTGTTTCTTAACCTCCATATTCAATGGCTTAACAAGTGCTAATGATCTTTCTATCAGTTCCTCAAATGTGTTCAAGTTCCCCAAATCCTCCCCACTTACATTGCTACCCTATTTCAGCTACTCATCTTCTCTTTCCTGGAAGCCTGTGCCCACCTCCTAAATGGCTTTCCTGTTTCCAGTCTTTCTAACCTCATATCTATTCTCCCCACCATCACCAGAGTGAGTGAGTGATTTAAAACATATCTGACTGTGTCACTGCCATGCATAATGACCAACAGCACTTCACATGCCTGCTATGCTTCTCAAACTCTGGTGACCATAAAGATACAGTCCTAAGGATGAGTGTTTAATCTTCAACTTTGTTTCTCTTCCATAGTTTTGGGTAAATTTGAGAAGTCAAGAAACTGGGTCATGTTAATCCTGTCTGTCCCCAGTGTTTGAGAACCCCAGTGTGAGAAGCATAGAGTCAATCTGATAAACCATAGTTTCTTTAGCAAAGTACATGAGGCCCTCTTAGGTGACCCATGTTCTCTTCATCTCCTCTCCCATCACTCTTCAAATGGCAAATTACATTTTTGTACAATTGTTTGTATTGTCCCCTGAAAAAATCATGCTATTTCCAATGTTGGGGTCTTTGCCTATGCTGGTTACTTTACCAGGAATATACTCTCCTATTCCCTAAATTTGGCTGACTTCTCTGTTCATTCTTTAACTCAGCTCACATGTCATCTCCTTCTGGAAGTTCAAGGCTGACTCCTCTGTGTCCTCAAAGCACTTACTCTGCACTGCAATCATTCTATTATATGTCTCTATCAACTAGAATAAGGACTCCATGAGGCCAGTGACACAGTCATTTTCATCTTTATACACTACTACAGGCTGAATGTTGTGATCCCCAAATCCACTGAAGCCCTAACCCCCAATGTGATGGTATTTGGAGGCGGAGCCTTTGGCTGAAATGAGGTCATGAGGGTGGGGTACCCATGATGAGATTACTTTCCTTAGAAGAAGAGGAACTCAGAGATCTTACTCTCTGTGCGCACACACCAAGGCAATGTCATGTGAGCAGACAGCAGGAAGGTGATTGTCTGCAAGGCAGTAAGCTAGTTCTCACCAGGAACTGAATTGGCCAGCACCTTGATCTTAGTCTTCTCAGCTTTCAGAACTGTGAGAAAATAAATGATTGTTGTTTAAGCCCCCAGTCTACGGCATTTTGTTGTAGCAGCCTGCACTGACTAGGACATATGCTAAACTCTTAGTAATTACCTGGCACATTATAGTCACTTAAAAATATTTTCTGAACTGAATATGAATGTCATGATACAAACTAATATCACTGGACAAAGAACTCCAAACACATGCATGTTCTACTGATAATGCATTGAACACTTCATGTTAATATGAGATCCAAAAGTTGGGAAGGTCTCATTGTATTTTTTAATAACTTGTATGTGGTTTAGACATGCATTTGCAAAAGTACCAAAATAAAAATACCTTTCACATGTAAAACATTTAAAATTTCAAAACTTTTCCATATGCATTACCTCACTTGATCCTTAGAATAAACTTTCAAGATTGGCAGATATTATTATGACCAATTTGAAAATGCAGGAAATTTAGATTGTGATGGAATACAAAACAATCAAATGCATTCTGAAAATCTCAAATATGTTTCAAATATGGAAACATTTTTGTGAAACTGGTAAAGGGCAAATATTATTATTCTTATGCAGATGAGGAAATAGAGTGTTAGAAGGACTGGCTCAGAGTCACGTGGAACCACCATCAAAATAGGAATTAAGCTCAGTGTCATGTGCCTCAGTTTATTCCTATACATATATGTGTGTGTATATATATATATATATTTACTTATTAGAGAGGAAGCCTTGTTCTTAGGAGAGCAACCTGAAGGAATTTTTTTTCTCTTCTTTTCCATAACTGATTTGCCAGTTGTCTTTAGTACACAAAGACATCAAATCATAAACAAGGTTGTTCAAGAAAGTGGTTTGGGAGCAAAACTGGAAAATCATTTGGTTTATTTGGGATAGGAGAGTAGGGGCAGCAGGGATCTATAGAGATTGAACAGTTACAAATTATCTTCCTCTTGCTATATAGTCATAAAATTCTTAGTTTTAAGTAAACATAGTGAGACTATTTGAACACATCTTACCTGTAATTTTCCAGAATTTTTTTCTGATAAATGTGAGTTCCAAGAAAATGTATATTTACATAGTTCTGTTGCTGATTTTTAAAAAGTAATCACCATTCTATAATTATTCCTTACACAATTCATAAAAATCTTATATCATGTAAGGCACAGTTCATGCTAAAATTTCCCCAATGTCTCCCAAAATTCTTTTCACAGAAGAGTTATTTGATTTGAACTCATATATTCCATTCTGTGATCTCATATTGCACCACAGAGGACTACACTGGATTTTCTAACACTAGTTTAAACCTTCAAAGATTAGATTTGCATCTTGCTTCTTGGGGAAGAAGTGAGATTACCTTATTCTTATATGACATGTGGATGTCATTATCAGGTACAGCATCTCTGAGACTGTACTAGAATTGTTCAGTGTTCACTCCACGTTTCATAGCCATGTCTGTGATTTGACTTGCTTCCTGGCCTATGGAGCTCCATCAAGAGTTCACACCATTCTAATGGTGTAAGATAAGTTGTTGCAATTGCCACAACCTTCTCTGCTGATCTTGAAGTTCCTAGAAGCTGCAGATATTCCAGTTTACCAGGGGCTGTCTAAAAAAGTTGGTACAAAATACAGAAGGGTGAAGAAGGAAATATGCACAGGACTTAAGATAGTTGGAAGACTTAGGCTGCCAGTTACTGAGATTTGTTATAAACCTGTGTGTATTTGTGCAAAGATAGACAAATATATAAATACAACTGAATAGAAAGTCTGGAATATATGGTTACTGCAGAGATACAAGCAGAACACAATGGGAAGAAAATTTTTTAAAACTATCTGTTGGGTATCTGTAATGAAACAACTGTCCTTAAGTTCTATGGCATACACAAAAATTAAGTTAAAATGGGTCATAATAGTGAATTCAAAAGATAAGTCTCCAGGAAAAAAAAAAAGAATATATATTCAGGACCTTAGGGTAGGAATATATTTTTCATTTTATGAACAAGATAGAAAATTCACCAACAGTAAAGGAAAAGATTATTGAATTGAACTATATTAAGGTTAGAAAATGTCACATACCATTTAGAATGTAAAAAGCAAATTCTTAAAGTGGGGAAAGATAGTCAACAAAATACTGATAAGGAACTTTATATCCAGAATTTATAAAGAGCTTCTAAACACCAGTAATAAAAACATAGAATATGAAAAAGGGACAATGTGTAGGCTTTAATAGGCACTTCATGAGAATATATCAAAATATCCAAAAAAAAGAAAATGTGTTTAAACTCATTATTCACCATGGAGTTGCAACTTTAAACCACAACATGATATTCTTTTATGCCCACAGAAATGCTTAGTTTTTTTAAATAAAAAAGATGAAGTGTTAGCAAAGATTTGAAGCAGCTCAAATTTTTATTTGTTACAGGTGGGATATAAATTAGCATATCCACTTTGTGAAATTCCTTGGTGGCATCTACTAATGGGGAATATATACATAACATATAGACCAGAAATTTCACTCTTATATATAGCCCAGAAATTTCACTCTTATGTGTGTATCCAAAATATTCATATCTCTATCTATGTACATACCATCTATCATCTATCTCTAGCTAGTTAGCTATCTAATCTACAACAAAAGACTTATAAAAACTTCAAAATAGTATTACATTTTTGCAACCAAAATTTTTAAGGAACCCAATGTCCATAAACAGTAGAATAATACATAAATTGTGGATTAGTCATGAAATAACATTCTACACTATAAAAATAAGGAAAAAAAGACTACCACTACCTAAATGGATAAGACTCAGAATGTTGATTGTGAAATCACAGACACAAAATGACACATAGTGATTCAATCTATTTATAGAAAAATGCAAAGCAAGGAAAACTAAAGAGTGATTTTAGAAATATCAGTTAACTTTAAGGAGGAAGGTTGGGTTGGTGACCAGAAGTAAATCGAAGTGGTTGTCTAATATTATTCTATTTATTAATCCTGTTGGTAGTAAAGTGGTTGCCTAATATTATTCTATTTATTAATCCTGTTGGTAGTACACCAGTGTGTTTACTTTGTGGTGGTACATAAAGACATATACTTAAGATTTTTCAAGTGCTCTTGGTTTATGTTAGCTAAAATATAAGGTTTACAAAAGTGATATCTTAAATAATTTACCTGTTAAATTGTTTTAAATCCTGCTTACAGAATGATCTTTGAGTGCACTGAGTGCTTTGACATTATAGAAAAATGAGTGGTCTTTCTCCCTTGGTTTCATTATCATCTCAAGGTATATTTGTATACTCTTGAGAAGTGAGAATTTTTAAAAATATTTTTAAATGACTGAAGTTTTTTTTTTAAAATAGTCTTTGAAGTTATAACCACAGACCTTTCTAGAAGGTTTCCTTTGAAATAAATGCTGGTTACTTGAGGATTCCTAGACTTAATTGCTTATTACCAGAGACTTAATTTTGTTATCTGTAAATAGGTTTCTTAGCCTATACCTGTCATTTTAGACATCTTCTCAGGAGACACTTATATTGCTGTGCCCTCTTCTGGTTGGGCTATAGTCCCATACTCCATTCCCCTGGATTCATCAATTGCCTCATCTAGATTGGCAAAAGTTATCTAGAGATAACTTTATGAGTTAAAGGGGATGATGTATATCCCTTTCCCAAAATCTGAGCTGCTATATTTCCTTTCCTAGGATTTTTCAAAACGAATCATCTTGAAGAGACCCTCTCTGGTTTCAAGATAAAATACTATCAACTCAAGTATTCCTGTTCAGGTAAATAAATCCAAGACAGCAGATGCTCCATAGTTCTTAGATGGAGGAACTGAGTTGTGAAGTTGATTGTTAATTCTAAACAAGATTCACATACATAAAAGCAAAGTTTATAAAAATCTCAATTTATAGTTGTATAGAGGTGTAAGGTAAGATATACTAGAAACATAGATGTATTTTTCAGTTGAATACGTAACTCAAGCAGGCATAGTGTCTTCACTAGATTTTTGGAAAAACATTCCTAATTGATTTCTCAGCTTTATCTTCCCCATATCATGAAATGGTCCTAGAATACAGATTTAATATTGTAAATTCTGTCCTTATTTGAAAGTTTTTTCTTTAAATGTGAAAAGTGTAAAATTATTTTAAGATAGTAAATTCCTAAAATCTGTTACTAGATTTTATAACTAAGGGAAGGGAGTGCTAAAAAATGATTCTATGTAAGTGTCAAATATGCTAGGTAGGCTACTAAACAGAGGGCATGTTTAAAATAACGTTAAATGTACTAACTATTTCCATAAACATATATTAAAGTATTTAAAAATGTGTGAGATGAGATGATTAGTGAGATTATTAGTAGAGAAATTAGTGAGTATTCACTAAAACCAGAACATTTTTATTTGTGAATAAGAAAACTACCTATTTTTAAGATGTTAAATCTCCCCAAAGTACACTTTTTAATGTGATTCCAATTAAAAATCACTCTGTGGGGAGTGGCATGGCCCACATTGTTTGATTCACTATGACACTGGAAATAAGTGATCCCTATTCTCGTGGGCTCTACCTTTGTCTCTATTTCCTTTCTCTATCCTATATTCAAAAATAGATCTATACCCTTCAGTATTCAATGGAGAGTTCCTTGGGAATTATTGATTTGAACCTAAGCCACCATAAGAGAATCTTTTATCATTTCTGTCTCTAACAATGTAGCATTTTCTTTTTCTTTATCAAGCACACCATACATGAATGATTTGTGAAGAGAAGTTAAAACATGTAATGCAGACCTGTGATATTGTAGTCTTTAGTAGTTCACATCTGTATGTGTTTAGAATTGCAGAATTTTTTTTCATTTCTCATTTTCACAAAAAAATCAGTCTTTGATTACATATAAATCATAAACCACAATACTCTGGCCTCTGTTTTATTTCTGTTTTTGCTTTTTCTTTACCTTATTTCAATATTATTCCTGAATTATATTTAATAATATTTCCTGATTCTTATTTATGGCATAAGTTTCTCATAGAATGCTTTGGAATGCTCTCAGCCAAATTCACACCCACACTTCCCAATAAAGCTCCAAGGTGTGAAATTATTATGCTTTTAAGAAATGTACAAATGTCTTTAAAAGATATCTATCTATATCTGTATCATTTACATATATATCTATAAAAAAAATCAATGACAGCAAAAAGTCAACTCACATTTAGGAGCCTCTAATTCATGTAAATTCCAGTGCTAAGCACTGTGCACAACACAAAGATGGAAAAGACATGTATATTACTTGCATATATCTTAGAATCTTATGGATACATTTAGAATGAAGCACAGTAGTTCCCTGAGTTGTAAGAGCAAGTCATTTTACTCACAATATTTTATTTTTACATGTATTTTGTGTAATTTTAACTTGAAATGTATGGAAGAAGAATTGGGGTGCTTTTTTGCCAGAAACAACTTGGAGACATTTCAACATATATTATGAAAATCTTACACATTTTTTCTATGCTGAAAATTTGACAGTCTTTGTAAGTGAGGCTTTCTGTGTCATATACATATACAAATATGGAAACAGAGTAGTTCAAGAAACTATTACGATCATAAGTTTTATAGATGTACTTTGTTCATTGCACTACTAGAAAGAAAATGCTATTTTAAGTCTTGGCTGACAACTGCCTGTAGGCAAGCTATTAGCGCAATCAGTTAGGCCAAAATATCAATCATAACTACTTTTTATGACAATTATTCTGAAGATTTTATATTCTTAGGTTATGTCAATCTATTATTCAGGGATTCTCTTACTCCACTGGACTCCCAATTCCATATTTAATGATGAGGAATCAATATTATTTATATTTAGGAATTAAATATAATGCATTCTTTTCAGAACTTTATTTCCTATGCGTATAATTTGAGTATTAATAATTCTATTAACTCAAAATTCACTGTCCTTAGCTCAAACACGTTGATGTAAAATACAAGCTTCTCCAATGTCCACTGCAACCCATCCCAGGATAAGAAGTAAAAGTAAAATCTAGGAATGCCTAGGTGAATTAGAGCTCATACGCAAAAAAATGTATTCCCTACTGAGCATTTCTGCTGCTCTCCTGTATACTCCAGTCTAGTGGTGAGGGCTTCTGCTCTTCTGTTAGCTCCCATTGAGGGTGTGGCTCTCACTATAGGTACAGTTCCTTCTGACAAATGCAATAGTTTCTTTCTAAACATCACTGCTATTTTTTGTAGATGATTATGCTCGCTCTTCCCCTTCTCCCGCCCCACCTCCGCCCCCGTCCTGTTTCCTCCCTTGCCTCCCTGTCATTATATTCTTCCACCAGGATTAAAAATTCCACTGCTGTCTCTTAATGGGCAGCTAAGTAACCTTTTGGTCTCTATTGCTCTATCACTGTCCATTGATGATAATGGCATCATAGTGTCCAGGTTGTACGCTAGTTCTCAGTGAAATCAGAGAGTGTATCTTTTCTTTCTGTTTTTCTTTTTTTTAGGCAGCACCAACATAGTGTTCTTTGTGACTAAGGATTTATAGTAGTTTTGGGTTCTCTTATTTTAAAGTTTTGTTTACATAGTCCTTTCAGGGTCTTTGTTGCCAAATTACTGATTTACACATAGGTCCTAGGTTCATAGTTCCTGGTCTGAATCTTCTCCTAAGAGATACCACATTTGCAGTCATATCAACTTTCTTGAACAAAGATTTCGGTTTGTCAATCAAGCCTAGATATATCTAAATCTGACTTTTGGACATAATAGAGTCAATCTTTAATCTGCTCTTACATAAAATTTTTTGAAGGGGGAAATATTCAAGTATATCAATGTCACATAGAGCACATGCATGGGTATATTTCTTTGCCATTAGGTTGTAGTTAATGTTTCCTAAGCAGTTTTCAGTCCTTGTGTTATTTACTGCAGCTATTTCTTGAGGCATAGCAGAACATCACTCATTTATAATGTAATCAACATCAAATTAGTCTTAATATTTCTATGACCATCTCAATAATATTCTGTTTTAATTTTAATTGTAACTATTAGAAAGTGATGTTTGTCATATTCATAGGAAAGTAGAGTTTGCTATTGTCTTAGTAGTTTGAATTCTGATAGGATACAATAGTGTATGATTCATCAGAAAGTTATAAAGAAGATTCACCAGAAATTATAAAGAAGAGGGAAAAGAAAAATCCCTCAAGTTCATTAAATATAAACTACAATAATTGTTGAGGATTGGTGTATATGAATAACATCGGTTTGAACAATGACATTTCAGTATTTATATTATATATTCAACATTTTTTAGCCTGCCTATATCTCATTTTGGTAAGAATTCACTCAAAGCTGCCTATTTTATCCAACAATGGGATACTATATCATGAAGTCTTTTTTTTAATTGAGCACTCTGCTTCTAAGTTTTGTAATGCAATCCTTTTATTTGAAGTTTCTTATTCATGAATAGTGTAGCCATCTCAAATTTTTTTTTGTCTCCCCTTGAATCTCTAATAGCAACAAAAAAAAAGAAAAGTACAACAAGGAAAAGGAACAAAACTTCAGTTAGAACAGTGTAATTGACACAAACTATTAGGGAAAATACAAATAAAAATTATACTCTATGAAAATAATTGGTTTTGTAAATGTTTATAGTACTTGTTACCTAAGAGGCTATATGTAATGGTCACACACCTTAAAGTAATGTGAGAAAATGGTTCTTTGTGTTGATGTTTTTATCATTTCTCTTTCTAGTTGCTAAGTTGATGTTCTTATACAGAATGATTAAGGGCAACAACTAAAAACAAATGTGAACTGAAATAAACATATAAAGAAAGAAACCTAAGTATGTAAGTGCATTAATGAGAGATGGCAGGAATAAAAGGGACATTTATTAACAGTAAAAAAGCCATAGCATTGCACATGTATGCTCTACTGAATTGCAAGGATGTTTCATGCTGAAAGGACTTTTGAAAAAAAATACTTATATCAACTTTAAATTAGTGTTTATATTAATTATTATTTTTCACAAGGTACTTGGAAGATGAATTTTTCATTAACATTAATCCAGACTGTTTAGAATAATTGCTAATCTGACAGGTAAGTTTTGTCTTTAAAAATATGTCTTTTCTAGAGCACTTATTTCGTTTAGCACATTTGTAATAATCTATTCTTTCTTTTTGCCATTTGCCATCCTGGTACAATTGTCTTAATTTGTACTAATTCTAGTTGTGTTTGAATGTTTCAAGACTATATCACTTTCTTTTAAGAAAGCATATGCTTATTACAATAAGAAATTCCTTGTCATTTAGGTTCAAAGGTAGAAAACATTTATTTTATCAGACCTTACTGTAAAAAGATGTCAAATTGTTTGAGTACAAAACATCAGTTTTTTAAATCTTTTTAAAAAATAACGTATACTAAATCTCTCAATTCTATACTACATGGGTGTTTGTTTTTGAGTTTTCTCTCCAAAATAGCTTAATAGAGCATTTGAGCAAAGATCCAAATATATCCAATTTAAAGATCATTGCTTGAAATCATTTCATTCTTTATTCTCATCTCTGGTTGTACCTGGTGGTGCTAACCCTGCTGTTTCATTACTAAGATATGGCTTGATACTTCAAGAACTGTAATGTGATAAAAACTTTTTAACGAAAAGGAGAATAATATTTCCATCAAGGCAAACATGGTGTGTGTGTGTGCATGCACATATATACGAATTTATGATGTATGAGTAAATAATTATTCAAATTAACTTTTTAAATTATGAGGTATACTTAAATATACAATGGAAAAAAATAATATGAAATTCACTGAAAAAATCATAGAAATAGTACAAAAAGACATAGACCTTTAATTGTCATTTGTCAGCCAATAATTTCAAAATCTATAGCTTCACTGCAGGTCTTCTGAGTTTTAGCAATATATCCAACTGGATATACCACATAAAGCTCAAAATAAATTAATAAGAAACTACTATATGGAGTGGCACCTCTTATACATTATTTATACCTAGTGCCTGCTTACTTTTCTTAGTGACCTTTAATAACTTTAACTAGCTCTCAAGGAATAGTCTATCTCATTATTTTGTACATCAAAAACTGCAGACCTAGTCAGTCATTCCTCATTCTACAGTGATTACTGTGGACTCAGTCTGCGTCTGTCCAGGAGACAGACATCAGGCCTAAGTAGACCCAATAAGATTTTCTTCATTAAATTTCTTTTAATTTGGTGACCTTTCTCTGTGATCATCACCTCTAAACTAAAGACAGCCGTATTGTCACCCATTATTGAAACTGTTTGAGAATTAAGCCATGCAAAATAAAACAGATCCAAGATAAGTAGAAAGAAAAACAGAAAATTGAAGATATTGGTTCTAACAAGGACAGTAGTTTGGTTTAAGCCTTTGAAAATAACAGAGACATAGATCAATTGATTATGCTTAAAGTGGTGTCTATCTCTTCAAACTGAGAAAATCCTATCTTGACTACTCATTATTATCCACACCTTATTCCTCCTCCATTAATAATGGGGGAGGCAGTGATATCAACATCCTTGTTTTCCCACTAACCTCTGGTTTGACCTCGGACAGATCTAAGTGTAAGGTACTTTACCTGTAAAAGGGAAAATACAGTATTTATATTATAGCATTGTTTTGAGGATGAAAGGAGAATGGTGCCTGCACTCTAATAGTGGTTAATTATTCACCAGGCTGACAAAAAGTCACATTTGATTTTTCTTATTAATTACATTTTTTAAAAAATCATCCTTATATCGCTTTTAATAAAACTTCATTAATACTGATGCAGTTTTAAGTTAGCATATTTTGTCCATATACTATGAAGGTAACAAAAAACTGAAAATCTCAGTGGCCTCCAACAATAAACATCTAACTTTTTCTCTCAAGTTAGATGTCAGCAATTGCTGGTAGACTGCTACAGCTTCTGCTGTGGACACCTATATTCTGATGCCCCAGCTGAAGAAGCAGGGCCTTTTTGGGACATATTATTCATGTTGTAGAAGAAAATGAGAGAGTGAAAGGAAAATAAACCCACTGACTCTTAAAGCATTTCTATG